>NW_019173254.1:0-6589 GCF_001831195.1 Colletotrichum orchidophilum | reverse complement strand
GATTAAAGCCATTTTTTTTGTTTGGAAAGGGGTTGGCATTGGAGTAAGCACAGACCATTGCGCCAAAGTGATGGAACAATACATCCTTTTGTTCTCATCTCATGAGCTTCTCGGGCTTCCTGACTTTTTGCGTGGGGTACGTATCGTCGGAAAGGGCGGTGGGAAGAGGACAGGAATAGCGTCTACTAATCTAACAAGCCCAGTCCTCGTCGGCCTCGGCACGTCCCGGACGATAGCCAAAAACATGACCCCCAATAGGGACATGCTGGGTGATTGCGGGAGTGGTCAATCTCAAGGAAACTAACAGGTGTGCAAAAATATTCCGACAGCCAGCTTCGCTCTGTGGCGGACCGCCGCCAAAACACAATCTGGATGGAGTCTGGCGGCCCATAGGATGTGACGGCCATTTTGCGGGACGAATCATAGCCAAAATGTGGGGGCACCCTGTTTCTTCATCGGGCTCTGCTAGACCAGACACCAGGCGTCGCCTATGAACAAGCTCCGAGATCGCCTTGGCTACCTTTGAAAACATGGTCTCTGAAGCGCTCCTGAATGGTTACATATGCTGTTAGCACCAGGTCAGCCCATGTTACCCAGCAGTAAACTTAGCTGTTATTGGATGCGATTAGCAAGCTTCGATCGCAGGCTACCTGCCAACCAGCCGTCAACCTAAGGAGGCCGCGCATACATGACAGAGATCCTTGACACGTTTTGGCGCGCAGTCCTTTACCTCGACCTCTCAATTCTTCATACTCTTGCCTTGTCAGCGCGTGTGCTACTGAACGCTCCAAGATTTTTATCCGGCGGACAAGATATGTCGGAAAGGGACTTTCGACCTCTAGAGCGGAGCCGTCTTCGTCGAGAAGACAGAGCTTGTTAGTTCGGGAAACGGTGTGTTGGCCGTGAAGACGTTGCGTAAGTGACCACGCGACAGGCTCAATTTAATCTCGGCCGTTAGATTAAAGCTAGAAGAATGGAGCAAACCTGTTCGCTTCGCTCCAACTTGCCCGCAGTCCATGACCAATCCTTTGCTTCCTGAACCCATGCGCGCAATCGTAGTTCATCCAAAGATGTCCAACGGCGGCGCTGAGGCCTTTTCCGCTTTTGCTCAGGAACGTCAGAGCTGTCACCACCATCCAAATCCATACTTTCCGAATCGCTGTCGCTATCTTCTCCACAGTTGTCCTCTGAGCTATCGCCATTCTCGACAGTCCTAGAATTTGACAGCCCGGCAGTTCCCTCCCACTTCTTGGTTTACGCTGGCACAGAAACGGCTGTCTCCCGTGCTTGCTGATTTGTGTGTAGCTTACTGTCGCCGTAGATGTTCTGCAGAAAAGCCACGGGTTTGACATGCGGCCGATGATGTGTTCGTATTGGTAGCGACAGGAGAAACTCGTCCCGGCCTTCAGGGCCCAGGTATCCCCGAGGAGTGGTTGGGGTGAGGTGAATCCATCCCAGCTGTACTTGGCGATTGCACTCGTCGTGTTCCTGTCCGCTTCCCTCCTCTTGGGTCATTTTCCGCGTCTAGCGCATGTAGTGCTGCGGGGCGCCATCTTCAAAACCGATGGAGCTAGCTACGTGAGACCGTAGCTGTAGTCTAGATGAGAGCTGGAGCTGTCTGTCGCACTGTATCGTGAGGGGAGTTTTGTCTGGCTTTCTACAAGACTCAAGATGGTAGTGCGCGCAGAGTCCTAGCTGGGAAAGCTTGTGATGTTGTCCCACTATCGACATACCGTAGCCTCTTTCGTCTAGGCAAACGACCATCACGACTCTTGTGGCAATCTTCAAGTGCCTCGTGACTCCGCTTCGTCCGGTCAGAGCCTGGCTTGTCGGCGGATTAGTTTGCTTGTTCCTGGTCATAGTAAAGCAGCGAGCTTCAGAGCGATATATTGTTTCGAAGGAGATGAGACCATTGCGCCAAATGGATAGGAAAACCCAGCGAATCATTTTTTGTGAGGAGAATCTTAGTCATTCCGACCTTTTGCGTGGGCAGGTATCGGTGGAAAGAGGAAGAGTCCTGCCGTGTGCCCAAGTTACCAAGCAAGCCCAGGCCTCCTGGGCCCTTTGACAGCCCAAGACAGCGTAAATCAGTCCACAACAGACGGGGTCCTAGCCAGCCCTAAGCTAAGAGATTGCGGGAGTAATCACAGGGGATCGACATGCTGTCAATAACCACAGGTGTGCAGTCCAACAGCCAGCTTCGTTCTAAGGCACACCGGCGTCAAAACAGAATGTGGATGGAAGCTGCCAAACGACAGGTACATGTCCCTGTGCCACGTGCCGGCGGCCCCGTTGTGGGGCGAGCCAAAGCCGAAACGTGGGGGCGGACACCCTGTTTCTCCGTCGGGCTGTGCCAGGGGTTCCTGGCTGGGCCACCTCTGTATACATGAGCAGTGGGGCCGCCCCTAAATGGATACACATACCGTCAGCACCCTTCTGACTTGCTCCTGTGGGCCCCGCACACCCGCCAGTCCTTGGAGCCCGCGCTTACATGATAGAGGTCTTTCGACCCGCCAGCTGTCCCTCACGTCGATTCTTCATCCGCGTGAGTGCCATGAAATGCTACGAGATACTCATCCGGCGGACAAGATGTGTCAGGAAGGGAGTTTCGGCCTGTTGAACGAAGCCGACTTCGCTGAGAAGAAAGCGCCTGTTAGTTCGGGATAGGTTCTCACAGCACCGGACATCTGTGGTCTCGACTGTGCACCAGCCACCGCGCTGCGCACGCCTTTAAATTAATACCGGACAGCGAGGTACGGAAAGTGCGCACGAACCAGGAGGAGACAGGAATCCCGTCCTGGCCCGTGCACGACACCACGTAATGGCTAAGAGGATCATCTTATTTGTGTCGGTGTCGAATGTGATGAGGATATGGGGTGAGCTTGTGTCGAAGGTGTGGAGGGGAGAGAGATATTGGGTTCTTGCTGTGCCTGTTCTTCGAGCGAAGTGTTTTCGACGCTGTTGAGTTGAACGCTGGCGAAGCGTTAACAAGCGCGCTACGTGGCAGAAAGACTATGATCCTCGAGGCGATTATGCGCAGGTCCCGACGAGATGAACCTTGAGTCAGATCCAATATCCAAGATCGTGGTGAGCTGCAAACATTGGAAGAGCAAACGAAGGACCAGAGCGTCAAGCGGACCAAAAAAAATAAAGCAGCAGCAAGATGCCTTTACCACCTTACTCGCTCATCTCGCATGCGGTGTGCCATGGTCAGTGCGTTCGTTCCATCTTCACCGGAGAAAACAAAGAGGCGGAACGGAGCCCGAGACTTTATGGCCCAAAGCTTTGGTGACTGCGGCGGGCGCTCGATCTCGTCCAAGCTGTCATACTGCTGTCGTGCCAAGTTGCCTATGCTTTGTAGTGCCACTTGCTTATGTTGAAACTTGGTGAACAGCCATTCCATCACGTCTTCTCGGAGACTTGAGGCGTGGACGCAAGAAAGCCAGCAGCGTGATCCATTCAATGTGATGCACGAGTGGTTATTGGATTAGACAAGATGCTGGTAACAATTCCTCAATATTGTGTGCGGCTGGCCAAAACAAAAAAAGGCCCAACCCCAGCTTCCGCCGTTCTTGAATCCGTTCGAAAACCGTGGTCCACTCCACAACGAAACGTCTTGATGAGTCCAGAACAATTGAAACCCAGCACCATCCCTACATGCCTTAGTTCTAGCACAACATGCAAAGATTGAAACATGTCCAAAATTGTATCCAATCTAGGTCCACCTGAGTCGAGTGTGGCATCGGACAAGCTGGCGAGCCGGGCGTCTAATATCTGCGTTCCGGTTACTCGGTCAATGCATGTGTCTGGTCATCCGCGTCCGGCGCGTCAGGTTCACTATCCAAAGATGCAGACTTTCGTGACTTCCCCTCAGGCTCTGAGAGCCTGGGTATGACAACGACATCCTCCGGACATAGACGTATTCGTTCTCGTTGTGACGATGGAGTTGAGCGTGTTCTCCATTCAAGCCTGGCATGAGTGAGGCCTTCTGAGGACACGCTCTTCGTACCTTCGGGGCCAAAAGGATCGTGGAATTGCGAGACTTGGTCATAGGCATCGGCGAGGCGTGACTCGAGTCTCGGTCGTCGTGAGCCATGAAAGGCCCCGCTTTCGGGAAACGGATTTGCGACCGCTTGATGGGTTGGGAGGGCGCTCGCGATGCCAACAGAGCCGCTGTTTCCACACATTTTTTGATCTTGTCTTCATTCAAGCCAAGTGTCTCCTCCAACCTCTCCACCACAAGGTCAGGGTGGTCGAGAATGATTTCATCTTTATCATCGTCGCTGCTGCTATCCACATCAGACGAGCTGCCCGCACTTCGAAGACGAACGTCGTAGAAATCGGCCAGATACGTCAGCATAAGCCGATGCCAATTAGTCTCGGGGTTCCTCAGAGCATAAAACTCATTTGCGTTTCGAGGAAACTGTGCCAAGTTCGGTTCGAGAATGCCGTGTCCAGGGCGGTATATGGCGAGAGGGTGGATGGGGAAGGTCGGGTTCTTTAGGGCTCTATTTCGCATATAGGCTTGAGACTGGCGAATCCCTGCGTCGAGGCGCTAAGTCTGGTCTTCCAGCCGCCCGAGGCGGCGATTCTGAATGGCAACATCGTCTCTAAGATCCTTGATATCGGTTCTCAGCTCTGTTTTGACATTATCGATGGAATGACGGATCGATGTGAAGTCGGCGTTGAGCTGCTCGTCTTGGGAATTTCGCAAATGAATTTAATCGTCGCGACAGAGGCAATGATGCCTGGGCTTGTCGAGTAGAAAAGAACAAGAAGGCGACGCTGCCATCGGCAGGTGATGATTGTCGTGGTAGAAGTAACCATGTGAGCTGATCGGACGGGTTCGGGTCACGGACAATCACATATGCATAACTGCAAACCAGATGGGATGTTGGTAGATCATAAATAATCGACCGAGGAGTGGCAGGGGCCCTAGCAATGTTTCGATTGGTTGACTTTCGTGACTATCGATGGTTCTTAGCCAGTCAAGCCGGGAAGAGTGGGCTCTTCTGCCACTTATCTCCATCAATCGCGGCCGGGGGTAAGGCGCAATAACTGCTTGGTTCTCAGCGACATGTATTGCAGATGATGGGATTGAAATTGCATAGGACGCCTTGCAGCAATGCTGCATATGTTCATTTTGCTTTCGCACCTGTGATGCAGTGCAGGCAGAGAACAAGTTCATTTAGAACATGGTCTTTCACACATTGAATCTGGTCGCGGCGCCGCTACTGCCACAAGCCAACAAGACTCCAGTGCGGACAGGGTCGCCTGAAGGCGTTACACGGGGGAGACCCTCAGCACTCTGTGTATAAACTGCACCCTGTGGCAACTCAGACACGTCCCGACGCGATTGTCCTGGAGCTAGATCCGATGTCCCATCACCGTCGCGGGAGAGTCGACAGAAGTAGTAGACGACGACCTGCCATAGTAGAGGCAGCGAATACTAACTGCTAAAGCTCGATTGAACCTGACCTACCGAGAGTCGACCGGAGATGCGATCGAGCAAGATACTGAGCATACTAGAGTTAGCCGGCGTGCGACCGCTCCTCATACCGCACCCCCGACTAAGGAATAAGCCAAGACTGCTTAATACGAGGCGCTGCTCTTATCAATGAAGAAGCAGATGGAAGAGCTACACGCGGCGATGAACATTATGTTCGACGTTTGGAAGACGTGCTGATGTGCTGACTGGATCGCGTCTGCTGGCCATGTTCTGGGTACGCACCCTATTTCTGTCAGGCTGTCCCAGGACAAGGAATGCCATCTCTCCATCTCTATTGACCGTGAGCAAGCTACCCGCCCTTGCCGATGGGCACGCGGATGCACGGCCTGTATTTCCCCCAACAGCTGCAGCAACCCGTGGTGTTTCCGCTACCACGCATTCTGAATGAGCTGTGAGATCTACCCTTTCGGATCTGTGACAGATATGATTTGGCATTTGCCTCTCTTTTCCTATGTATGTAGATTGAATACTAAGTCGAGTACCTTGCTGGCGAACGTCATTCAACATCATCGAAGCCTTCGTGGGACACCACGACGTAAATGCAACTCATGTTCTGGATACATAAGAATGGCAGAGTAGCATGCAACTGGGCTTTACCTTGTGTAAATCTTCATTCATGTTTGCCTCGCAGCTGGAGGTGGAACGTAAATCCACTGGCCCTCGATATTTTCGCCCCCTTGGTGATCAAGCCAGCAGTCCCCACAGCCACATTTCGAACTCTTAATCGTTCAGACCTTGCGGTATCTTGTTGGCCTCTTGTGTCGATGTCTTTGATGTGCCATACTGTACAGCAAGCACATGGCTAGCGGGGATCTGAGCGTATCTCTGTAACCTGAGCATTTCCGGGCTGTCGCTTCCCCCTACACAAAGTCTCTCGGCAGACGCCCGCTCAGCGAAAACCCTGGCTCTTGCTTCATCACTGTTGGCAATCACGATCTGCAATGCATCATAATATAGCCGTGGGATTCTTGCGTCGATGAATCCCTCCTCCTCCATGAGATGCTTCATCTCGTGCGCCATTCGGACATATGGAAGGGGAGTTGATGCAATACCTATGCCATCTCCAACTCGCTCATCAAG
>NW_019173253.1:0-6752 GCF_001831195.1 Colletotrichum orchidophilum | reverse complement strand
TGTCAGGTGATCACCCATTCATGACAGTTGCAACAGCAGCTAGTCGGGCTGTCTAGAGTTCAAAAACCAGTATAAGAAATCCAATAAGGCAGCGAACAGGCTAACAATAGGTACATATAAAACTTTTGCTTATAAGCTGAAAGGTCAGAGAATTAAATAGGCTGGCAGTTAAGGCTCCAGAGACGGTAATGCAACTGATCATCAGCACTGAAACATACACAAATCGCTCGTCTGGCAAATTTCGATTCTCACCAAGACCCGGTACCGAGTCCGAACGATTTGGGATGAGTTCTGTCATCCAATGAGTTTCCCCTGGATTCGTCGTCGATTTGCTGATTGTTCGCGGTGCCAAACCCGATTCCCCGAACCGAGCTTAACTTCGATTCCCGGTCATATACCTGAACCAGTGAGGTGGGCCCGTCTTCCTAGCCAAGCCTTCGAGGTTTGGAAACAAGATGCAATCCAATTCGGTTCTCAAGACCATTGCGGGAGTCTTGAACATTGACTGTGAAACATTCGAGCCCTCTCGTCATTTTGAAGAAGGAAACGGTAATTCGCAATTCGGTCAAAGTAGGACAAACCTTAGATTATCTCCCTTCACCCAATTCTCGAATGGCACAATATCAAACCAATGACATTAACGAATTAGTAGGATATACGCAGTCCCGATGTGTGACAGTGTAGAATACTGTGTTTATGAAGACTCATGACGGCTAGGTTTACTTCAGGCGGCAACGAACCTTCCAACCCCGAACAGTTTTAATTCCGCGGCCTTGAACTCGCCCTAGACATCTTCTCAATCTAGCCTTAGCTCTAGATGTGAGGATGACGTTGGTAGACTGGTCTTACGACGAACGGGTTTGTAAGTCCTGGTGGGGCAGCAAGTTTGTTGGTCATGAATACTTTGGATACAGTTTCCTTGGAGACAGTCTGTTCCAAAACATATCATTTTCCAGAGTGCTTCTAAAATGGAATTTCACTGTCCAAGACTGACCAAAGCAGCTACCATTGAATAGGTCTTAAATTGAGAAGCAGCTCCGTCCCAGGGATTCAAAAGTTCTTGGTGCTTGTATTATTGGTAAATTGTGTCTGTATTCAGCCAACATAATTGATGAAAACGGCTTTCATGTACTAGTATACATCCAAGCTCAGATATCTCTCACGGTATCCGCTAATCTACTTCTCGGGCTGGCTCTTCTGTTCCTTTGCGTCGTCAAATGACTTCTTCTCCTTTTTGACATTCTTTCACTCCCAGAGAATTGCAAACAGGAATGAGATCGCGGCCAGGATGATGGCTAGCATGAATGTACTTGTCATGGAAGTGTTGACCTTGTCCAAAGCATTCTGGCATATGGTGGTACCGTTTCCAAATTTCTTTTGCAGATTGTCCTTGATCTGATTTGCTCCGCCGTCGGCGTCAATATTCGAAAAGACGGAACCACCCAGGTTCTCAGAGAGCTCTTGTTGAAATACGCTTTTTGCTATGGGAACTGACAAGGCTACTCCTCTCCTAGAAGCCTCGTGAATAGTGGCAGATTCGTACCCTTGGCAAGTTTTTCTTTGGAGAGGATTGTCTGAACGGCTATGTTGGCTTGTTCGGCACCGACACCGACACCGACACCGACACCGACACCGACGCAAGCACCGACTAGGATCTCAGCGCCGACCCAAGAGAAATATCATCAGTCGCCTAGAGAATATTCAGCGTGCTTTTTGATCAAACTTACAGTATACTAAGAGCATCATCAGCTTCGATGGTCAGCAAAAGTGTAGAACCTATTGTGACCAAGATGAAACCCAGGATCACAAATAGATCATAGAAAGCAATGGCCATGACAAGTCACCCGGCTAGAATTGAACCAACAGCCGTGCTGATGCAAATTGCCAGCTGCTTGAGTCCAGAAGATTCGGCGTTATCTCCTCGAATCGATTGGAACAAGGACTGCGTGTAAGCATCACATGATGGCTAAGTATGCTCAGCTGGCGTTTTTGGAACTTACCAGACAGGCAGATAGAATATGAAGAAACCAAAAGCTCCATTCAAGAAGAGTAAGTACAGGTTCGAAGCTGCGTCGGACCGTTGCTTGACGATGCTGAGAGGCACAGTGGCATCGTCGCCTTGGAAGTATTGCAGAGACATGCACGGGAGCAGAGTAACAGCGAACACAACCAAAACTGCTATGACGCGCGCGACATTTAAGTATAATCGCCGCCACCTCACTGCAGAGCCAACAGTAGGCAGACCAGGGAAGCGAGCAGAAGAGTGGCGCCGAGAAGATCGAACTTCTTCGCCAACTGAACCAGCGTCATGCTCTTCAGCTCCGTAGATATTCGGCATAGGGAAGAGGGTAAACAGGAGATGACGACGGCGACCACAACACCTCCGACCGGCAATTTGACTCTTGTGGTCAGATGATTGTATCCAAACATTTAGATACAGAGCAGGACTCATAATAGAAGCACCACCTCCAAGAGGCTCTCTATGTGGTGGTTCCTCCCAAAACACGATCAATGACTGGTTTGGAACAAGACGCAAACTCGATGACATACCCATGACAGGCCCAATGATCAAGGCGACCGACGTCGGCGCAAAGCTGCATACAACGCAAAGACTATGAGTCCCAGCTGGATGCCCGTCGGGCATGGAGGCTCATAGGCATTGTTTCCGGGCTCGTTCTTCTCTTGCGATTTGGCCGTACCTGTCAAGTCGTCGCTGCCCTTCATACTGCTTGCCAGCTAAGAATTTCCCCCTACAGCTTCGGTAGATTGCCATTCCTTCTTGAGGGGACCCCCGAGACTTTCAGGGCGCGACATTGTTGGATGATTATGGATTGATCAAACAGTGAGTGTAGAAAAGATGTGGTTTGAAATGCTTGAATAACAACTTGAAAGTCGACATATAGTATTAACATGAGAACACCAACTAATGAAGTATGAGATGGGAAGAAGACATTCATGCCAGTCTTGGCTGGATGCCGAACGATCTCAAGACCAAAGCCGTTGGTGCCGCCAGCCACCAACACGACCTTATCATCCAGCTTGCCAATCAGACTCTCATCTTGGATGATTTGAAGTGCAGTCGGGCGAGCGTCACCCTAGCCCTCGGGGTTGGCGTGGGCCGCGGCGTAGCGGTCAGGGATTTGCGGCAGGTTGGGAATGTAAGGCATGTTGAAGTAAGGTATGTTTCTTGAGCTTCTCCGGGGTCTTGGTCCTGTGTGCTTTGCGGTTGTGAAGCTTGACTACAAGAGCTGGGAAGACGGGCGCTTTGGTTTGGTGAAGATAGTCCAGAAGAACTGGGACGTCGTATGCTTTGAGTGACGAGGTCTTGGCAATATGTGTCTTGACGAATGGAGCTGACTCGGAAAGAAGTCTTTGACAATGAAGAGAGACCTTTGACTATGGGGATGTGCACCATGGACAAGGTCGTCAGGCTTGTTTTTTTCCCTTAGATTCTTTATTTGACTCATTCCAGACTTACTACTCCCACGGGATTCCCAGGAATGAGACTATCTAGAGTTATTTTCCAGCATTAAAGCCGGGAATTGTAAACCAGTTGTGGTCCAAGTCGGACCAGAAATGTTCTGTGGCATTTAAAAGGGTATGGGCGTTTACAAAGTGTTTTCATAAGGCAGACTTCCCGGATAGGCTGAATATCAGATATCTGGCGCTGGATCGATCGAATGTTTTTTACTTCACTGGGAACACAGAACCGGAAGAAAAGACGAATCGCGATCATGGGGTTCGGTGATATGTAATTCGAAGGGAGGCAGAGCTTTACAATCCTGCTGGGCCGTACAACGCTTCCCAGCTCCTTTTTCACCCCGAAAATAAAAGACGACCACATGTATGAATTCAACGCAGCTATGGGAGAAGGGAGGGCACCGGCAACTGGTTTACCGGCGAATAGTGACCGCGCACGGTTCTCCGAACGGTAATACGGATAGCTGGGGCCGTATTACCCAAGTAGGCAAACTCGATCTGGAATTGGCCAATCATACTCATTGATGGCATTTCGAAACTCTAAATGGATGTGTCGAGGCCCGGCCCATTTTTGTTTTCCTGGGGCTTGATTTCGGCACCAAGGAGGTCTTTGCTTTAATGGACGGCAAAGCTCAGTCGTAAAAGTGAATGGGAATTATTTAGTGGTGACGGCCTGAGAAGCTTATGGATTGGCCTTGTCGCCGGCCGAGTCTCAATCAGTTGATGTGGGGTTTTGACCGGTTCCTCGTACTCCTGGGGAGCCCTTTTCCGTGAAAGTTTCCGCTTTGCTCCTTGCTTGTCTGCATTCACCGAATACACGGGGTTGAGGACCTATTTGAAGCGAGACTGATATTCTCACTTTCCACTGGCCTCTGCGGCTAGCGAATCATCATTTCTCTCAGAAACACTCAGCCTTCTAGTCGTTGCACTATACCATCATCTCTCAACAACCATGCCTCACTTTACCCAGAAGCTAGAGTCCGTTGAGGCTTATGTTGACTACCATCAACCGCCCCCCAAATACGAGGCATTCCCCGTGCAAATGATCGCTATTCTCGGCTTTCAGCCCGCCAAGTACAATAGACAGCTCGTTCCAGTCATGGACGTGCGCACGTGCGACGAGTTCAACCACGTCACCCAGGGTTTCAAAGCTGCTGACAGCACTATCCAGGAACGGGCTGGGAGGGAGCTTATAGATTTGGTCTCCCCGACCAATTTCGGGAAGATTCCCAAGAGCTCGTGATGCGAAAGTAAGAATATTCGTGAAAAGACTCCCAAGGGACGTAGAACCGACAAGCGATGTAGCTCTGGCGCTACATACGTGCACCCATTTCCCCCTCATGTCATACGCCGCGATTCCCATGAGAAGATTCTCAACATTCCGGATGAACTCCCCTGATATAGGTGCAACAGAGTTGCCAGTGGCCGAGGCAAAGAATGCTGAGAGTACTTCTGGAGGGATAGAGGCAGTTGCTTGATTAGTAGTGCTGATAATGGCGGAAAAGGAAGGGGTGGTCGTCACAGTGAGGCCCGCCTCCGCTGCGTAATGCAGCAAGGCATCGGCCAGGATCTTTCGGCTGGATCCAGTCACCGCGCGAGACCAGGAATCGAGCGGCCTGGTAGAATTCGATATCTCATGCTTGCTGGTGATTTTATCAGCGACATCCCATGCGAGCCCGCCGGAATTCCCTCACTTGAAGTATATTGTGCAAGACCTGCTGGAGACTGTGACAATTGTTCAGAGGGCGTTTATCGCCGACACCAGCATCGATCCGGCAGTCAAATTGCACATCCAGTTCATGTCTTCAGACTTTCCCAGGCCTCGAACAGTTTTGGATGCCCACATGTACTTTCTTCGTATGATCATGCACGACTGGCTGGACAGAGACGCCCGCATCATTTTGCAAAAACCTTCAAACGGCTCCGGAGTCAAACCCTAAAGCCCGCATCGTCATCATGGACACTTTTCTGCCACCCCCCGGGTCAACGACTCTTCAGCACGAGCAGCAGCTGAGAGTTTGAGACCTAATGATGATGCAAGTCTTCAACGCCAGAGGGCGAGAGTTGGAAAACTGGAAGGCTCTGCTGAACGATGTGGGGATAGAGATTGAGCACTCGCGTCAACCTGATGACGGCGTCATGGGACTGTTGACCGTCCAAATCCAATCCTCTGGCCCTGGAAGCCTCAACGAATTCGGCCACATCAAGAAGCCATTCATGCCAGCCACGGAAGACTGGCCAGTCCTCATCATGGGCGCTGGGATCAGCGGTCTGTGCTTGGCTCAGGCACTGAAGAAACACAATATTACCTTCCGGGTATTCGAAAGAGACCTGGTCGTCGATTCGCGACCTCAGGGATACCACCTGAAGCTTCGTAGAGACGCCGCCGTCGCACTAGACGAGAGTTTGCCCGAGGAAGTCTGTTAAACTTTTCAGACATCGTGTGCCACCCTCGCCATTGGGGAAACCGACTTGAACACATTCACCGGCCTTGTGGTCAATGGTCGTTCCGGCGGCGGCTAAGCACGTTCGCCGGACGCTCGTCGTGAGTAGGGAGTATTGATGGTGAATACAAAGGATAAACAAAATGCTCTGACTGCGGCACTGTATTCATGACGCGGAAGTCGACTTTTCCATAACGAGACTGGATCTTCGAGTCGATTTCAGCTGTGTTAGGAGATTGGCAAATTGACTTTGGGTGAAGAAAATACAAACAGTGACATAAACACCGATATGGTTGATTGCATAAACCTGGATCGGGTTCCTGGTCTTGATCCCAGTCTCAGACGTACCGTCCTGATATAAAGATTCATCTGAACAAACGGTCGGTGATCATTTACCCCATACCCGCCGTCTGTCAGAAGCGGAGACTGGCCCTGGGGTAACCGCTCCGCCTTGGCGTTCAGAACCTGCGCAGGGCGTCACACCGGAACTCTTGAACTCCAACTTGACACGTTCGGCTCGCGGTGAAGCATCGTCTTCCTCCTCTCGTGTGAGTTCCCGGTGTTCCGTCCCGTCGGACCTTGTTGTCTGAGTGTTGGGCTACGGTGGGTCCGATTAGGAACTGCTTTCGCGTCGGCAGGGGTGCGTGGGGTCGCGCCCGGGTGGTGTGGTGGAGGGGGGGTGGGGCTGCGCGGGGCCGTTTTAGGTTGTGTGGGGGGGGGGGGGGGGGGGAGTGAGTGAGAGGGGGGGGGGGGCCGAATGGGGGGGGGGATGATCAGTTTTTTTTTTTTTTTTTTTTTTTTTTTTAGAGGTTCTAGTTGATAAGGTAG
>NW_019173252.1:0-6819 GCF_001831195.1 Colletotrichum orchidophilum | reverse complement strand
AAAAAAAAAAGGCCACACTGAACACAAACGCAGCTGGAGAACTGACTTTCGTTGCGTGTCATCTGGCGTCTCGTTTGTCAGTTTGGGTATGAGCTTCGGGTTGCGCAGCTGTTGAGTTCGGGACGGCCGAGACACATATGGTCGGGCCGTAGCCGACTCCTTGCACTCATAAGAGTAATGACGTTTATAAGAGTCAGTTCAACGTTTGCGACGTATGGTTTGCTTGTAGACTTATCTCTTTTAAGACACTTTTGGCATTGGACGTTTGCTGGAGTGGATTGGCGAGGTCCGCCACGGCCTCTATAGGAGTGCATTGGCTGAGTCCGCTGCTTGAGCGAAGGGATCACCGCAATAAAATTTGGCTGTCGCTAAGCTGGCGTTCTGAATCAGACTCTTGTCGGAATTGCACTGTTGTCTAACTCTGGATTGCGGTCCGTTGAACAACGAGATGATGTTGACCAGATTCCTCTTCCGTTTTCTAGGTTGCTGAGAACGCGAGATTGCAACGATGATGTTTAATATGAGCGACAGATGCTTTGGAGTTTCGCCGCTGTCAGCTGAAGGACGTTTATAATTGGGTCTGTCCGAACGAGTTTGGCTACAGCAGCAGAGTGATGAGGTTTGGCTCCCAGGACAGGCAGCATCGATGCAAGTCGGACGCTTATGTAAGACTTTGTGAGGCAGGGGCATTTTTTGTAAGTAAGGCAGTCTAAGCTAATAAATAGGTAGATAAAAGTGACCGGAAACCCTGCACCAGCCACAAACCTCGGGTTTCCGTCAGGAATCTGCCGGCACTAAGCCACTCTCGGTACAGCCTGTGGTCTTTTTGTCTCTCACCCCAATCTACCCTACCCAAGCCCGATACCTGCTTGATGCTCATCAGAATCCCCGGATCTTAATCACCACCCGACTCTTCAGCCTGACGTCCCACACGACGTTGCGGAGGGGATGGCAGCCGTCTGACACCATCTTTTACCGACTTGAGACCGCCGTTCGCTCGACTGAGAGTTGCCAGTACTTTAGCTTCTTACTCCTCCACCACGCCTCTGCGACCGGAGAGAGCAACCGAAAGAGAGAGAGAGAGAGAGAGAAGGCGACGGCCTGACGCAACACGAGTGAAAGATTGAGACATACTGTTGTTGTCAGACTACGGATTTCAATACCTTGCTTGCACTGGGCGAGAGAGTGAGTGCGTTAGTGAGCTGATCTGGCGAAACAAGTTACCGAGGTGAGTGAGCCTGAAGCTGAGAAGTTGTCGGTTTTGTTCTCCAGTTTCCCCATCCTCTTTTTCCCTTTTCAGCGCAATCCAAAAAACCCACACCAAAGCTCTGCCAATTCCCTCCCACTACCTTACCTTAAACCATCGTCTGTACCACACCACACCACACCCCTCTCCCCCAAGCCCGTGACGGACTACCTATACCCCTCGAAGGTCGCCAAAAATTTCACATCGCCTCGCCTCATCTGTTGCGCGCCTATCTACCAACTCCCCACAACCAAGTCCTACCCACAACCACTAACGGACGGTCACTCAGGCGCAGACCGATTTCGAAGCATCGGACGACTCCCATTTCTCCCCTGCAACGAGAAACCGGGGCCATCATCCATCCAACATTCGGGAATACAACAGCTACGATGACGAGCTTGTCCCGACGATGATCCACGGTATTTATTCCTCTGCAGGCTCGCCTTGATCCAGTTTGTTCTCTGTTTTCGGACATCGTCTTTAATCCTTTTCGACCCGGATTTTTCGTCTCGTCGCGCGCCCATCATTCTACCCGCGCGAAGCTACTCTACTGGACGACTTTCATTTCCATCTCACTGCCCACGGCTGAAGTTGAGCCATCCTCCGATCCTCTGCTCCGGCTATGGCTACAGCCCAGATGTTGTCTGACATTCCCAAGCCGTCTTTCGCAAAGGTGCGATTTACTTCTGAGCTTCCACTAGTTCTCAGAGCTCAGTAGTTGCCCAGTGATGAATGCTGACAATCTGTGCGCTATTCCAGGTCGCTGCATCGGCATCAAAAGTTACCCAACCTGTCACTACCGTGAGACCTGTTGCTGCGCCAGCTCAAGACCGTCCAAATCAAGCTTCTACTGCCGGCGGTCCCTCTATACCCGCGTCCGTCACTACAGACGGAGTTGACACCCGCCCATCCGCGATCATGAACACCACGAAATCTGCACCGACTGCCGCTAAGCGCGAGCCTACCCTACCAAAGAAGCCCGATGCGACCGACGCCGTGTTGGATGGATTGAAGGATTTGAACATTGGACAACCGACACCGAGCCTGGTCGTGAATGGAACAGGCTCTTCCTTTGCTGAACGATCAAAATCCATAACCAAGGATGGGTCAGACGATTCCCAGAGAGCTGACTCCAGCTCGGAGCTCGGTACCAAGCCTCCCAGCCTGGACGGAAAGAGTATCACATCGGGAACGACCTTTGCGCTCGACGAGAAGGAATCATTGCGGCCGGATGACAGCGCCAGCGTGAAAGCCGCCGCTGCTGAGGATGACGATTCCTTCTCATTCCGAGGGCCGAATCTACCAAACTCTAGAATGGGTTCTGATATTGCGGCGCGTGCGAGGGGCATCATCCAGCTTGGCGACATGCCAGACCGCCGCCTCGCCCAACCCATCTCCGGATCCTTAAGCCAAGGCATGATCACACCGCAGAGTGCTTCGTCAGATCAACCACAGATGCCCATTCCTAACGCATTGTCCGCTAATCTCCCCGATTCCGCCAATCTCTTGAATACCATTTACGGACAGGCACCTGATGAGAAGCTCTTGGAGGCCATGGCTTCCCCAAAGGATCGGCTGTTTCTGTTGCGGCTGGAGGCCGAATTGATCAAATTTGTTCAGAATTCCAAGTGAGTACCGTCAAAATGGATTAGTCTGCAGTCATTGACAACGATACCAGAGACCCATACATGGACTTTCCACCTTCGAATTCCTTTTGTAGGATGCTCACACACAAGCTGGCCGATTATTATCGGATGACGCATCAATATGAAGCTCGTGTGGGATCTGTCCGAATCTTCAGAACCCCCTACGCCAGAGTACCTGAATCGCTCGCTAGTATAGCTGCTCCGGAAACCAATGCCGAGACGACCCCTCCTCCGCCTGCAGTCTTGCCACGGAAGATCATGCGACGTGGGGAGGATGGGGAATTCGGGAGCAATAGCGCTTCTCCATCTAAGCCCACGTCGGAGACCGGCAGCGACTCTAAGGATAAGTCTGCCGCGGCAAATCAGAAGTATTTTACCCCCTTTTCTTTGTATGATTGAAAGTTGCTGATCTATTTAGGTTGTCGAGAGAACAGCGCGAAGAGGCATACAAGCAGGCTCGAGAGAGGATATTCGGCAACTCTGAGAAGACTGGCGAGTCCACACCTGGTATGTGTGATCATCAAAATTTCCTCGGACCGCCACTGACTACTTTCCAAGATAATGAGATTGAAAATGGTGTTTCACGTGCCAGCTCCGTATCTGCGAGGGACAAGCCTGGTACCAGCAAACGGGGTAAGACAGGGAAACAGAGACGGGATGATTCAGACAGCTTCGACTCCAGGCACAACTACACTCCTTACTGGGGCCCGCAGCAGCAGACTTGGATGCCGCAACCCCAGTACGTCCCTGTGTCCAATCAGTATGGTGCGCCAGTCCAGCAGCCGTATCCCAATCAGATACCCGCAGCCCCTTACAACACTACCCCGACGCAAACATTTGCTCCTATGATGCCCAACACCGGCTACAACGCGGCTTATCCTAACATGACACCGGTAAGTCAACAGTTGCGTCCTCGACTTCATCAGACTAATCGGAACTAGTACCCGCCTCCGGCAAACCAGGCCCAGTTTCAACCACCTCCGAATGCAAGGAGCTACGTTGGTCCAGGCCCTACTCCTCCACAACAAGGTTGGCAACCAGGGTTCGGACCGGCACCGATGCCGATGACTCCGCCTTCCGCGGCCAACGCAACCGCTTACACGCCTCGGGGCATGTCGGCGCCGCCCAGTCAAAGCACGGTTCCGTACATGTATGGGCAGTTACCGACCAATATAAATCCCAACGACCCCAAGAGCCAGCATCCCATTCCCGGCAGTTACAATCGCCACGCCTTCAATCCCAAGACGCAGTCATTCGTTCCTGGAGGTGGCATGTCTCCAATGCAGCCACCACAGCCGCCTTTCAGTGCGCCTGGATCTCACCATGGTAGCCCCCAGATCGGCTCACCTCACTTGGCATACGCCGGCTACCAACAGCAAGGACCACCAGCACCTTACGGTTATGCCATGGCGAGGCAAGGATCGAACAACTCGATTCCTTCATACCACCCGCCACCGCCTCAGCACCCCCATCACCTGAATCCTATGCCTCAAGCACCGGTTCACCACATCCCCCAACCCCCCCCTCAACATATTTCCCAAAACCCTTCCCCCCTTATTCCCAATAAACCCGCCATTCCTCAGGGTCCGGCCGGACAGACGTTCAGCCACCTGCCACACTACGGCAACCCTGCTACTTTGCCGCAAAAGCCAAACATGGGTATTTAGGTACGCGCTTGATGTTGCTGGACGGTCCATGGCAGAATGAACGGCGTACAGGGGTTTAAAGGTACAGCATATTGGCGTTCACACGGAGGGATAGGATGGCATCAGATCATGTAGGCTATTGCATGCTAGAACACTTACGCGTCTTAATTGTCACTCGAACTTTCTTGAAGATCATACAGCTCCTGGATAAACTCATGTCTGAACAATATGCATGAAAGCGTGAATAATCATCATTGCAACTGCCTAGCGCATTCTACCCTAGGCTGTCTAATTCTGCCACTGCCAAAACGCCATGATGGTTTTATCAAGTGTGGATTCCTCATGATGCCATGCTTGCTAACCTTGCGGCAGAAAATCCCAGCATCGCGTGCTAGCTTATACTGGTCTCTTTCAACCTCTCGACCTCTTCTTCCTTTTTGGGGGTTTAGGTTTGGGGTGGGGGGGGCCTTGTTCAATTCTCTCGTTGCCATGACTTTGCATGCAAGGGGAGAATTACTCTTTTTTTCAACAAACAGATTAGCTGCCCTTTCTTTACTCAGTGGGTTCCCTCGGCTCGCGGGGCTCGCGGGGTTCCCTAGGCTCTCCCCTCTGGCCGCCGCCACGGCCACCGCCGCGTCCACCACGCTTACCACCACGCTGACCCCGCTGCTCGCCCTTCTCGCCGCCCTCGGTCGTCTTGCCCTCGCCGTCCTTCTCGCCGCCGGTGAGATTGGCAACAGCCAGCCGTTGCGACAGGTCGATCTGGGTGCGGATGGTGTTGGCCAGGTAGGAGACCATGAGGACGTCCTGGATGTGGTTGTTGAAGTCGTGCTCGATCTGCTCGGGGTCGACCTTGGGCGCGAGGGAGAGGGCGTTCATGAGGTACTGGCCGAGGGCCTGGTTGGGCTCCTCATCCTCGTCGAGGATGCCGTTGACCCAGTCGCTGACGCGCTCGATGAGGTTGGCGCCAGACTCGATGGAGCGGGCGAGACCCTCAATGTCGGAGACGACAGGGGCGATACGGTCCTCGGTGTCCTTGGCCATGGAGATGGCCTCGAGGGCGCTACGCTCGGCGTCACCGTACATGAGCTTGTGGGGGACCTGGATGAACAGGCAGCTCTCGGCGGCACGCTCGGCGTTGACGGCGACGGGAGCGGAGATGTAGCATCGGGCCTCGATGTCGGAGGTCGGGTCGGTGCTGATGGTGAGGTGGACGGCTGGGTGGGGGAAGGTGCCGGTCTCGGGGGAGGCGAAGAAGTTCTGGATCAGGGCGGAGAAGGAGTTGAGCTCGTGGGTGGTGGTGTACCAGCCCAACAGGGACTCGCGCGGGTTGGCCTTGAGGGTGAGGGCGAGCATGTTCTTCTGGTAGTCGACATCCACCTCGACCTGGTCCTCATTCTCGGTGTGGGGGATGGCGAAGCAGGAGCGCACTTCGACCTCGGTGCCATCTTCGGAGCGGACACCAACGAGGGCGCCGATAACGCGGGTTGATTGCGTATCGCGGATGTCTCTTCGCACGGCATGGTCGAGAATGGAGAGGATGGCCTGAAAAGAGGAGGTGGGGTTAGCGACGAGTAGTTGGGTTCCCCATGGGGGAGTTGTATTGATGATGGATGTGTGTATATGTCATGACTTGAAGAAGATCTATGACATGTCTCGAGTATGATATCAGGTCCTGCAGCGTAGCAAGAGGTGCCGTACCTGGGGTTGGATGTTGACGGTGAGCGGGGCAATGTTGCCTGGGATGCCAATCGTGGCCGGCGCGATGGGCCGCGAGAGGTGGAGGAACTTCTCAGTTTCGGCGACAGCCATGCTGGGCAGGTTGGTTCTCGGTCGTCGACGTCCTTTCGGGGGGAGAGACCTGCGGTTGAGGAGATATCGAGGAAAGGAGGGAGGGGGAGGGCGGATTTCGGGTGGTGGTGATGCGCGGGCCAAAAATTGAAGAGTGGGTTTGGGTCTCGGTCGGAGCGTTTTTCGCGATAGGTCGCTTCAAAAAATCGACGAACTCTTTCGCTTTCTCCTAGTGGGCGGTTTGCCGATTTTGCGATTTGTGGTTGGCCCCGACCGGGTTGTGCGCGCTAAGATAAGACCAGATAACAAATTTTGTGGCGTAGTTGCCCCGCTGTGGCTGGTGACTAGTGTGGGATTTTCTGCTCGACTTCAACATAGGGGTAAACTCTGCTCCTCCAAGTCCGGCAGGTAGGTTTTTTCTGTCTGCGAAGGGCCCGCGACCCCGTGGGGTGCGAAGATTGATGCCTCCAGAGCGTCCGTTGCGCAATTG
>NW_019173251.1:0-6886 GCF_001831195.1 Colletotrichum orchidophilum | reverse complement strand
CCCTCTACCCACATAGAAGAAGTGTCCAACCCAGATTACCGTCTAAAATGACGGGTATTGTTCAAACTCCCATACCATGCTGCCAGAATACCCCACCAGAGGACGTCGTATACCGAAAGAGAAGAAATGAAGAAAAATAACTATGACCTCCCAATGCAGATGAAATATGCTTGTCCCCCAAAAACGCCGTGCGATGCTTTGCTTGTACGGTTGCTCACTCCATCGAGGGCAACAAAAATCGGACCTTCTTCTTTGGCTTTGCAGCCTGTTCATCTCTGGCCCCTATCTTGTCCGTCACATCCTCGTTGTCGTTCATGTCCTCCTCCATGTCGCTTACGGCGCCGACACTGCCGCCCAGCTCGCTCATGAGCTCCTCTTCCGTCTCCTCCTCGATGGACCAGACGTCCGGGCTCGGCTCGCGCCAGACGTGCTGCTGCCGGTAATGACGGTACGACGTGGTCCTCTGGCGGCCCCGCCCGCCGGGACGCACCGGAGCCCGGCCCCGGGTGGGCGGGAACGATGATGGCGAGAGCAGCATGTCCGAAGGCTGCTTGGAGGAGCGGGACTGGGACTGGGACTTGGACTTGAGGCCGTCGATTGCAAAGTCGCGCAGGCTAAAGGGGATCGTGAAGTCCTGCGGCGCGAGCCGGATGTAATCTTCCTCCTCCTCGTCCGTGTCTGGCGTGGCGAGGTCCGAGAGATCGGGTACCGGGGGTGACTTCCGGCCCTTGGACTTGTCCAACCCGTCCAAGCTTGACGGACTCACGCTGCGGACGATCTCGCGCGGGCTGTTGTCCTCGATACCGGCGTCAAAATCCATCATTGTGACGTCTTCATCGTCTTCCAGGTCGGGCGCGGGTGTCAAGAAATAGGTCAAGGGGTCCTCGTCAATATCGTCGAGAGATGGATAGTCCTTTGGAATCGTTGGGGCGAGGCGCACCAGGGTAGGTGGCCATGAGTCCCGCCGCGAGGGTGTCTTTGGTGTTTGAGGCATCGTGCCGTTATTTTGAAAAATGGGTAGTTTCGGAAGGCGTCTGAACAGCAATCACTGGCAAGACGTGTCAGGTCCTCGCCGGCCTGGCCGGCTCAAAAGTAAACCAAAAGAAAGAGGCAAGGAACAAGGGGACGTCTCTGATTTCAGCACTGATACGATGCTGTAAAACGCGACAGACGTGGGTGAAGACGGATGGAAGACGAGGCGGTGTACTCGTACTTATATATTCGTATCGCAGCCTCAGCAGGCAGAGAGGTTGAAGGCGGATGTTATCCGACACTGCCTTCACCTACCCACACACACACATACACACGCAAGCAAGCACGCACACTGACAAGGTTGCGGGCTGGCTGATGATTCGGCTCAGTCACATCAACCAGCCAAGCGCTGCCTTGTATGGCTGGAAGATGGTGGTCACCAGTGCTAGTTGCCCAGTGCTGAGGTCTCAACATCGCGGGGCATCCAGCCACCATCAACCCCCACGTGGAGGAGGCCTATGAGAGCGTGACTCCTCACCCGCCAGAAGTGTCTGAAAGAGCTGCTGAAAGAGCTGTGCAGGTCTCCAAATGGCCGTGGTGTTGCCAGAAGCGGAGATTCGCATCCGAAAGTGGTGGTAAGCTGAGGTCCGGGCTGGGATTCGTATTGAATCTGTCATATTTCCTGGCAGACAGCAGGAAATCCCGTCTTTTGGTTGCTTCGCGTTCCTCCGTGTGGGTGTCGTCCGGCGCGCGACTACCGCGGCTTATATGAATAAGCTGAGACAGACTGGCACCCACTACACGTACCGATTGGAGGCCGAGTCAGGCAGATGACTACCTTGCCCGCCATAGCGCCAACCGAACGTGCCGACTCCCCCAGTTTGCAAAACCATTATCGCTTGACTGGTGCGCATTTTCGAGGCCATAAACCAGCGAGCAAGGATTGTGCAAGACAACTGCTCTCGCTAGAGTGGGCAAGGGACAAGTTTTGATTGCCCTCCTACGCTTGCTGGAGCGGCTGGTGTACCTTGCATGACGCCTCGAAGTGGCGCATTTGAGTCAGGTCGACAGACCGGCCTCACACCGCGCCGCAGATTGGACAATAGGCAGTCAACTCAAACTCCAATAATTCCTCGGTGAGTTGCGAGCCTTGCTTCTCGCCGCTCGCTTCGGCGAGTGACCCATCCGAATCCTGCACCACTCTCAGCCTCAAAATTAGAGATCGTCACGGTGCATGAACCGCTGCGAGATAGACGTGCAGCACACTCGTTTTCGATTATGAGGCTCCTGGTCTTCCTAGAGTCCTCCGAGAAACCCCCGAGAGCTCGCGACATATGAAGCAGTCGAGCAAGGCCCCCCGTATTGACGTGGACATGTCGATAGTTCGTCCTAATAGCTCTGATTTATCTGCAAGGTTTTGTCTTGAGTTGAGGAAGTCAGCTGCTTTCTCAGCTGTGTACACATTGCGTCATGACTTGGATTTGACAAGGGCGGACGATCGTCCACTTGCACTATAGCCGCTGCCATCCCATGAGGCCTGAATCACGTCTCGTAAATGAAGTCGGGCAGCGGGCCGTGACAAGAACGTGACTGGTTTGTGGGTCGCCGTGCCGGTATCAGCCCGCCGCGCAAACACGCTTACTGGGAAGCCGGCTTTTTGGGGAAGGCTGGAGGGATCGGGTGACACTAGGTTTCCCTGATTATCCATTGATAGTGAGTAATCGACCCGGGAGGCAGTGAGACTATTGTCTGCCCCAGCTTACCTTACCTGCCATTCCCACGTAAGAACGCCATCCGAAGTCTCGGGACGTCGAGATGGAGGGAGGGCTGGTCGCGCATCCAACGAGAATGCGGAGATAAGACTTGGGAGCGGACGACGGCCTCCGAGCTATGAACTACTACGAGGGTGGACGTTTCCAAGGAATTCCATTAGAGACTGGCGCCGGTGACTAGCGGTGAAGGCATCAGCAGGAATGCTAGGCGCCAATGCGATATTTGACAGACTTGAAGTCAACATGCCGATTTTCCAGGATCCGCGGCGTAGTTTGGCTCATGTTCGAGGCTGACTCACTAACATAATCGTGGTGGTGGTATAGGCACTGAAATCGAACTGGGATGGCTGCTCAGTTTGGAATCCAGTTCCAAGACGATGCGGGGGAGGCGGAAATAGCAGACCCCGGATCGCCAAAGAATGCAGGAGCTTGGGCCACCGAGCGTTGCTGGATCCTCCCCGCCATGTTCCAGGATCCAGCACGTGACCCACTTGGCAGTTGGGGCAGGAGGATGCCTGCTCTTTCCATCTCAAATAAAGCGAGCTTCAGCTTTGTTCCAACGTCAAAGGTTCAGTTCATCCAACGACACCTCATCAATTCGAGGTATGACTGAGCCAGGCCCATCGGATCTTCTCAACCCACAATTTCTGTTGCTGTCCGCGCCCATAATCTTCCCCTGGGCATTCTTTCTGATCCGTCAACCTAGTCTCCGCAGCTAAGGCGCACGGCCCCGGCCTACTGTCAGGCTACCCGCTGACGAAGTCTGTCTGGACAACACATCTCAATTCTCGACTCATTGTTCATCACGAAGTGACGTAGTGACAATGCTTGTCAAGCTCGACAACTCAAAGGCTGCAGCAGCAAGTTCCATGTCGCTCCGCCTGGTGAGCCAGAACATTCGGTATGCTACAGAGAAGCCCACCCCCAACGAGAGACCGTGGAGCTTTCGGGGTCCGAAGCTCTGCAACCAGTTGGACTTCATCACGGCTGGCCACGAGTCAGCAATCATCTGCCTGCAAGAAGCTCTCTACTCGCAACTCGAAGATATCCAGTCTTGCCTCGGTCCTGCGTGGGGTCATGTGGGCGTCGGTCGTGATGATGGGAAGCGAGGTGGCGAGTTTTCACCAGTGTTTTACCAGGTTGAGCGCTGGCAGTGCGAGAGGAACGAAACTCTGTGGTTGAGCAAAACGCCGGGTAAGCCATCTAGGGGATGGGATGCGGCACTGAACCGCGTTGTCACCGTCGGGGAGTTTCTCGACAAACAAACCGACACGCGAGTAGTTGTCATGAGTACGCATTTCGATCACCGAGGCGTTTTGGCTCGAGAGGAGAGCGCCAAGCTGCTTCTCGACGTTGCCCAAGAGTGGAGCAAGGGCGCAAACGGTAAACCTCCGACGGCTGTCCTTCTCGCGGGTGACTTCAACAGTACGCCGGATGACAATGCATACAAGACAATGGTGGCACCGGAGTCAGGCATGGTTGATGTCTCAACCCAGGTCCCCCAAGCAAAGCGATACGGAAACGAAATCACCTACACGTCGTTCGACGAACCGGATGAGGAGCCGAAGAGGATCGACTTTTTGTTTGTGAAAGATCCAAGCCCGGCTACTATCAAGAGATTTGGCGTGTTGTCGAACAAATTCGATGACGAGATTTATCTGTCTGACCACAGGCCTGTAGTCGCCGACGTTGAGATTCCTGTCTTACGGACGGCCAGCAAGATGTCTTGAACACTACCGCCTTGCAATCGTGGCTTGAATCGTCGATTTCTGTGCAACGCCACGCAAACCGGGCAACGTTGGGGTGGCAGATCTGGGCCTGCCCGAGTCTCCGAGACAAGCTCCCTGCGTCTCCAGCATTCTAAGGTCTCCGTGTCGAGTGATTCTGGCTGGCGGGCGAAGTACCTCGGCAGTTGCTCAGCATTCAGCGACAAGGTCCCGTGCCAACAGGGAACGGGAGGGTCGACTTGCGCTGCCAACGACAAGTGGTATTGCAACAATTCAAGCCTCCAAATTAAGTCAACGGGCGTTCGCAACCAGCATGATCAAGGCAGTTTATCCTCCCAAATCGTTCTGCGTACCGGATTGGCTTTGTTCATCCTATCTTTACGGTACGGCTTCTTTGCGGCAACTACGTTACGTTCAATCAATGTGGCGTGCTTGGAATGCTTTCGACAGTGGCGTTGAGAGATTATTCCTCAAGCGAAAAGGCGGTGTGGCTCCAAGATGGTGTCGAGTCCCTCGCTCCACAACCAACAACTGTCTGTCGATCCGTCCGTCTCGAACATGCCGACATGTCAGGCCATCGCTTCTTTGCAGCACCATCCGCTCTCGGCTCCATGCATTTCGAGAGTCCAAGAGCGGGATATCGGACAAATAGCAGGCCCGCCAACCTCGATGATGTGCGAAATTACTGAACAATGCAACCGTGGCGTGCATCAGATCTAGGGATCTTGATGGATACATACAGCTGAAGACGTTCGTTAGAACCTGCTTCCTCGGCCTCCGCATTTCTAAGCACAAGATTAATATTTCTTTCTCGGGCATAGAATTTGTCATCGCGATGTCTTTAATTGTGGTCGTTGACTGGTTCAGCAGCTTCGCACAGATTACAGACCGACTTCAGCATCAATGGCCCGAGACAGTTAACCGCGAAGGTGTTGAGTAGGAGGCGCAAACCTCCGCAAGATACCGAACCGAGGACCCCGGCGACCGGTTCTATGCCTTGGATGCGACGATGCTCCACACCTCAACGAGGAGAGGACCAACTCTAACTAGCTTCCTCAATAAGACGGAGCCACGAGAGGCTCCGGGAGGGACTCACTCGAGCCCGTTTCGGTATGTCCTCGCGCTAGATGGATTTTAAGCAGAGTAGGCGCTGGTGTACGGTGTTAATGCACGTGGGATGAGTGCATGTCATGCAGCCGGAATGCGCAGTTGGGTACAACGCGTGGAGAACGGACTCGGCGCCAACGAGGCAAATATCAATCGCACATGCTTCTCCATGTCTCCTTTTCTTTGGATGCTTCAGGCATGGATTACCATGCCGATTTCGAATCGCGACAGTCTACTTTACTCGAAAGGATGGAGGGGAGACCTCAGTACAGCACAATTGGAGTCCTTAGTCTGCATCAACAGGCTGACGCGGACGGCCTATCGGAGCCGATGGTGTGGTGTTCGACACCACGTTCGACTACAGATACGCAGCCAATAAGGCGAAAACAACTCTGACATGGCGACACGTCTTTCGGAGTTACCTTGAGAACAAACTTGAATGACTTGACCACAACTACATGATGTAGATCTCGGGGATGTGTACCCCGGTGATGCTGGTCCTGCAAACAGTGCCGTTCTTCCAGCGAGTTCGGTACCCGCTATTAAGGCACGGAGGGACAAGGGCACATTACCCCAAGATACGCAGCTCTATCAGACGCATGTTTGCCGACAGAGCAAGACGCGGGGAGACAGATCTAGACGTGCAACACTGCAGCAGTTCGGCATCGTGATGCCATCTCACATGGTCTCGTTCAATAAGTCAAGGAGACCAGTCCATGCATGGACAAGTAGGCAAGTAAAGCAGCCATTCAAATCCGAGAGGGAACGATGACTCTCATTGCCGTTCCGGCCCCGCCCTATGAGAAAAGCGAGCGGGCCCGGACTGCAGGAAATTGCATTCCTGACCGGGTGGGTCGGGCCCATGATTGGGCTTTCCGGCGCAAGTGCGTTGGCGATGCGATGCTGAACAGCGATGGAGGCGGTTCTGCATTGTGTGCAGACTCTGCTTGATTACGACTTGAAGGCGCCCGGTTGCCTAGGATGGCATCAAAAGGACAGGAATCGTCTCCTGATGTTTGGCTCGAGCCAGATCTGGGTCGTCAACCGTGGGGCGCGCACCCAGACTGCTGTCTCTGTCGATCACCAACCCTGAGTGACTTTTCCCTTTTTTTTTTTTCTTCTTCTTCTTGCACACACACCCCAGCCCTTTAACCGAAAACGAATACACGTTTTTGTGAACCAAGGATAATAAGGTAGGTAGCCCAGCGGTTTGTATTGGAAAATTCCAATTCAACTTCAGAACAGCATTATCCTCTCTTCCTCATGCCAAAAAAACACGGCCCTGAGTGACGCCAGTTGTAGTGAGCT
>NW_019173250.1:0-7206 GCF_001831195.1 Colletotrichum orchidophilum | reverse complement strand
GAGTCGCCTCTCATGATAAAATGTGACAGAGGCTCGTCTACGCGTGCATGTATTGCTGTAGTCGGAGAAGATAGCCCTACAGACGGTACTGCAGTAGACTTATTTCTTTGGGTGCAGCAGGTTTACTTAGGCCTTGGCCTATTAGACGTGATATTTTCATACCGCCGTCGTAAGGAAATGTCGCTTGATTGATCTTTCTTAAACATATTAGGCAGATGTCGCTTTTGGCCGCAGCATGTCAGACGGAACTTTCCATAGCCCCACATTTCTCCCCTCTCAGCCCTTTCGCGTGTCGCCTACCGCGATTTCTGCCATCCCTCTCCACTTTGTATTTCAAGCTTATTCTTCTTTGTCAGCTTAACAACTTTGCGTCGTTACCGTCTTTTACCACTTTACCATTTCGCAACCATCTGATGTTGCTGTGCTCTTCTCATGCCAGACACCCCTTCCTCTATATGTACTCGGTGCCAACGACCTTGGAGTTCTGGTATCTCGGGGTCTTACCGGACTTGCTCCGATTGCAGGGCAAAAGATGCTGCTCGCAAGCTTCGGAAGAAGCACTCCCAACTGTCCGGTCCTGGTTCACTGAATGCACAGAATTCCCCTGGACGCCAATTTCCCGGCCAATTTCCCCGCCGATTTTCAACCCATTTCTCAGGTTCAGAAGTTGAACTGCCTCCTGATCAACCCTAATCTCAGTGCACTGAATGCAAGCGACCATGGATATCCGCTGTTCATCGGACATGCCACCATTGCCGCAAAATCCAATCCACCGCTCGCCATCGCAATCGTCTCACTACTTCTTCGACCATAGAAGGCCCCTCAACTTGCTCGACCTGCAGAAGACCATGGACTTCAGCGCTGTTCCGGACATGTGATGATTGTCGAATTCGCCTCGCTACGCGTCGTAGTCAGCCTTCAGCCGCCGACACAGAGCCACGAAGCAGCCTCTGCTTTCGGTGTTCTCGACCTTGGTCCTCATCCGCTTATCGAATGTGTGACGATTGTCGGTTGCGTACTGCAACCCAGCGCCTACAGAACAACCGTGACATCCTTAGCGCTGCCGCGACAACTGAAAACCCACCCGTCGAGGTCACTTTCCTTTCTCCTTTCTTTCGTCGAGCCCTCTACACATACGAAGACACTGTACAGTATGCTGAGTTTTTCTTAGACTCATCCACGAAGAACCAGGTCAACAAGTCCCCGAATTTGTCACAGTCCAGCTTCGGACACTTTGCCTTTGCCGTTACCTCCTCCTGCAAATGAAGAGACGATGCTCTCCAACATTCCAAGCTCTGTGTCGCATACATCTGAACTTGATTATTGGTCGCTTCAGCTGAGGCGTCTTCGCGTGCGACCATTCCGCCAAGCCTGGACCGGCTGCTGCAACTTCTGCTCAGCTGTCCTTTTGTCTACTGAGAAGTCAGGCTGGTGTTGTGTAAACGGTAGTCGAATGGCCTCTAAGCTCCCACCGTACCCACCGCACTTTCAGAGTTGAATTGATACCACGACCTTACCACTATCAGCTATCAGCCGCCGCTTGAATTACCTTTTCGCTTTCTCTGCGATTGGAGCTTCCGAAGGGTTTATCCATTTTGGTATGCCAGCTGACGTCGTCGTCTCAGGTCGGATATATCATCGACTGCTTAACTTATCCAACGGTGATCACAGCCTGCGTTGGTTTCTGTATGACGAAGACGCCCGGTCCCAAAAGGCCGCGAATACGAATGTGCCGTTCGCTGCCGTTCAGCAAGCAAAGCGGTTACTCCAGGCCGTCAATCCATACCTTTCTACAGTTTGCCACGCTTTACAGCAGGTCCCTAGTGACGCAACACCGTTGGCTGTGGAGCTCAAAAATTTTTCTCCAAGTGGTGAAATCGCGGCTGTTATCAACACGCAGAATCTCAGCACTGTCGACTGTCGCAAAGTGGTATTCTACCGCCATGGAGGCCGAGCCCATTTCGTTCATATCCTCTCACGACACTACGAGCCTCTTCAATATCCGTTGTTATTTCCCACGGAGTATTGGGCTGGGGGATCCCTGGACTGGATGAAACCTCTCTCAGGCGTCCAGCTACTGCCGGGGGGGATATGACAGCTCACGAATCCCATGGACTTACACAGCTACAATGGTATCGGGCAGTGCTTCTCGCAGACCCTCGGTTTCTTACCTTTGGTCGTCTCACTTGCGAATATCTGGTCGACATGTATTCAAGAATCGAGGAAACAAATCTTGATTACTTACGACGGGCAAGGTTGATGCAATCCTCAGCGTTGGATCAGACAACCGACAGTGTCTCGCCCGACCTTCTCCGCAATAGGTTGCCAGCAACATTCATTGGTTCCCAGGCATGGGCTTCCGATCAAGTTGCTGATGGTTTGGCCCTGGCACGGCATTTTGGAAAACCAACATTCTTTATCACCATGACGACAAATCCTAGATGGCCCGAGATAGTCACTTCATTGAAAGTCGGACAGCACTTTACTGACATCCCTACAGTTGTTTGTCGTGCTTTCCACATCCGACTCCAACATTTCCAATCCTTCATAAAGACTCACTTTGGCCGCTTGCTATACATGATGACTGTGGTTGAATTCCAAAAACGCGGGCTTCCACACGCACACATGCTCATCAAAGTCGGTTGCCTCCTGGCGTTATTTCGAGCAATCAGTTACTGACCTCACAACTCTCCGCCATAGGTTACTCCGGAACCTTCTATCGACGCTCTTGATAACATCATTTCCGCTGAGCTCCCTCGATCTCCAGCGGATGCTGCACTTCGTGTCTCCATTCTTCGCACTAACCTGCACAGCCACCACCTCCAACAGCTGCCAGGGTCTTACTCTTGATCGAGCTGTCCTTGATCTGCGAGACTCTGTTTTCGCTCATGGACAGCTATACACAAGCCTTTCCCGAGTCCGTCAACAATCCGACCTTCGTGTTCTTCTTCACGAAGACAATGATGCTGCACAGACGACAAACGTTGTTCACCATCGGCTTCTCCTTCTAGAACCAACTTGATACGGTGCCAGTCTACCACGTGATTTACCCCTCTCAATATCAACTGCCTGCCGCGTAAGATGACATCTTCGTGATGTCACGCAAGCACAACCCCGCAGTTTCACAATGCTATTCTGATGCTGTAAACTGTTCTTCGGATATACTAGCCTTCATTCTCCAAACCCCCTTCAGTATGGCAGCGTTTACGCATCCTATTTTGAACACGATGGCGTCCCAGCTACCAAAACTGACCAATATCATTCACATTCGGAATTTCATCGACGACGTTCGTCCTGATAGTATACGCCCGGAAACCCCAAACTACGCAGAAATCCATGCAACTGTGAACGTCTTCCAAGAGGACGACTTTTACGACACCAAGATTGATTCCGATCCGATCCAAACCTGCGTTCGGGTCTACCTGAAACAAAATGAACGAGACTTCTACGTGCCGAATACGTTTTTCTATGCAGATGGTCGATTCATAGTCGAAACGACTCCCGAGGAAAGGCCCAAAATTATCGTGCAGTCTCTCAGCTTACAATGGTACGCATACACCCGTCTTAGGATCATATGAATAACTTGAGAAAGCCATCTGGGGGACGTTTCAGATTTCCATGAGTACCGCAGGCATCTTCCTGAAGAATGGTGCCCGATGATGACCGCCCTCGGTATCGTCGGCGAGCGCAAGCCGACATCAGACCAACCATTCTGTCTCCGGAACTTCGAATTACGTACTTTTGTGTACGACGTCTCCAAGGGGGAACCGATCAATTTTTCTTTAGTCTGCAATTTCGCAAATACCAAACGATGGGAATATATGATGGTTCCCAACACCGCTTCTTTTGTTTGCATTACTGCTAAATTGGTCGGCTGTACTCCGTCCAATCAACTTGCCGTCAGGATCTTGAATTTGACCTTCCTCTCTAAAACAACACCGCCCTCCTAATCCCCTGCAGCTTCTTCTGAGTCACCTGCCACCTGCTACCAAGCGCCAAAGTCGCTGGAGCGGTCGAGCGGAGTCCACCCCATCTAAAAAATCCCATACCTAGCCCACCCTGGATTCTACAGAAGACGTGACTGAGACAATCGACCTTGACCATACTGAGACAATGACAACGACAGCGGCAGCCAGCAAAGCACCTGTAACAAAAATGCCACCACTGTTGGATTCTGGGCAGTCGACAAAAAAGGTGGATCTGGAAGGCGGTCTGAGCGGTACCAATATATCGATTATTGCACTTCGTGACCTCACAAATTGAGAAAAATAGTACAGAGGTGAAACCGTATGGTGTATTGATTTTCTTAGGAATAGGTCGTTAACTTACTCCTTTTACTATTATCCTTACCGTATTACAACTTTGCGGAGCGCGAAGCGCGACGCCCAGCTCTCGTTGATTGATTTATTCCTGCTCGGTTTCAGCCGCTCTTTTGTCAGTAGCTATGCCCGGATAGTGGGTTTGGCCAATAGCCCACGCGCTCCTGGTGTTAATCCGTAGCGCCCCACTTCGCCAATGCAAAACACTGACCAGCTGTCTCCAAACTTCTCACTTTGCTCTCCAATCTCATCTACTCAGACAAAGCTGAGCATCGGGGGGAGACTGCAGGTCAACGGAACCGTCACACGAGGCGTAAGACCTCAACAGAGCCTAGACACATGTGTACAATAGTAGAGAACCGCAAACTACACTTGGTGGCAGCCAGAGGTAGATGAGGTTGGAGGACAAAGCTGAAAATTTGGAGACAGCTGGCCAATATTTTGCATTGGCGAAGTTGGGCGCTGCGGATTAACACCGGGAGCGCGTCGGGTGTTGGCCAAACCCCGTTATCCAGGCGTAGCTGCTGACTAAAGCGGCCGAAACCGAATAGGACTAAATCAAATCAAGTTTGTCAGATCCTGGAACCACTATAAGCAATTGGCCGTCATACTTTCACTGCTTCCCACGGTGACCGAGTCTGTGCTTGCACGCGCTGCCCTCGGCTCGCAGAACTCGTTATTTGCGTCCCGCATGTTTTCGATGGCGACCGGTTCAATGGGGACTAGAAGAATGATGAGTCTCCTTGACGCCATCTGGGCACAGCGCGGTTTTATGTCTCCTAACGAGAGGCGTACATAATGGTCCGCGCATCCTACATCGCTACGAGGCAGGCTATGAGGCAGGCTACGAGGCAGACAGCGCTTGTGCGGCCTGCGTTGGGAGACACGGAGATGGGCTGGCCTCTCCGCACGATGCACCAGCATTCAGGGGCCTGAATCTGGCAGTGATAACATCAAACGCATAGTAGGGTGGAACAATGTCGACTCAAAGGAGAATCATGTCCGGTCTGGCTAATCAAATCGCTGCAGGTACCTTCCGCCCATCCCTCGCACCCTTCAATCGAATTCAACCAAACCGCCCCACTATCCCCTGCGCCTACCGGTTGTACTGCCCAAGGTCAGTGAGATTCGGGAATGTATGAGCGTGTGACTTACGACAACACATTCTTCGCACCGCGCACCATGGACGTTGACCCAGCCAGGGCAGTCGACGCCGTGCTTGTATCTGTTGACGCAGGGGTAACGATCCATCTTCTCGGATTCGTTCGTTTTTCAATGCTGGGATGATTCGTGGGTAAAGGTGTTCAGATGCTCTCTGCTCGAAGGTGAGGCGATGAAGGCTTTTGACTTCGAGAGACCTTGCCCTCGGCTCACTCGTCCTTTATATCTCATTCTTTGCGAGTACCCAGGACATGCCACAGCTTCCTCAAAGGGACACGACCGCAGGAGCCGTTGTCTACATTCCTGAATGAGCCACGGTCTGATCCCAAGGGGCCGCCCATGCCGGCGGCAACGAATGGGGACTTGACGGCATGTCCGCAACTGGTTCCCTCCCTGGTGCAAGAGTGTCTCGACGGCCCGCCAACACGAAGTTCGTCAGGTGCTGTGCTGGCTGTAGCTGCGATGGGCACGATGCGACGCCAATTGCCCCCCCCTTCCCCCTCTTCTCTGCCCCCTCGCCGGCCAATGGCCAGTTTCGCCAAACTCAAGTTATACCGAGGTTGTTTCGTCAGCCCTTAGCCCTGGAAGAACACAGCCTGGCGTTTTCTCGCCAACTCGACTAGGCAACGGCAACAGTTTCCACGCGCGACCCTGATGCGATCCAAACGACAGTCCAGGCCGTGTTACCGTTTGCAGTCGCTTGCGGATTGTTCAGTCATGACGCGGGACGATGACCGACGGGTTTTCGCCGAAGTGTTGGTCTCGGGATGTTGGATCACTTTCAAGCAACCATCTGCACAAGGATGTTGTTCTTTGGCCCAATGTGCAGCACGCAGCGGATGCTTATTGACTCATGCAACAAGCCAGCTGGAGCTTCGCATGGGGACTTCGGTTGCGCCTAGGTCTTGGAACCACCCGAGAACGCATTCGGTCTGTATACAGTCCTCCGGCGCTCATGTCCAACCCTACGGTGGATCATCCATGTTCCCCTCCCGCAGAAGGAAGACGTCGGGCCGTCGCCAGCAGCGTTTCTGCGCAATCCGCGACGTGGGCTCTGTAAATATGGCTCCGTTGTAATTCTGTGCCAATTTAGGAGGTAATGTCGCAAAATCATGATTTCTGATGAGCGACCCGAGGCCGGCATGGGAGCACATCCTCTCTTGGGTTATCAACATCTGCTTAGAGGTGTGAGCGCCCTGCCAATGCGGAAGGGGCTGACGTACCAACCTACTGTCGAGGGTTCCCTGCTGTTCCGTTCGTTGGAGGGCGTGTGATATGCAACCATTTCTAGACGGTCATCAGATGCATCTTGAGAGCCTGGGCGATCTAAGGAGTCTGTTAGCGTCGCGCGCTCCTCATTCGGTCGACGAATTTGCTTGGGTTCTTAGATTGACTTACCAGGGCTATGCGGAAACCAAGGTAAATCGCAGGGGTCCGTCTCTCGCGTTTGATCAGCGGCCACAATGGTCGGCGTACAGGTGCCTACACACACACACACACACAATTTATTACGCCCGGCGGCAAAGCCGAAAGGGCACCTAAGCTGATTACATGTACATTGCTGAGCTTGTGTCCTTGTCTCCTCGAAGCCCATAAGTGATGTTTCCATTTCCTGCTTACTCCACCATGTCTGCCGTCTCGCTTCGGATTCCCGTGGTTTAGATGTATTATTAGCATGCCACCTTGAAGCCTATTCTCCAAGTGTTCAACGTCCTATCTACGGCGG
>NW_019173249.1:0-7684 GCF_001831195.1 Colletotrichum orchidophilum | reverse complement strand
GCTCGTTGCCGCTTTTGTGACCCAGCTCTTCTCGTACATGATCGGCAAAGGCATCCAGTATGGATTTGTGTCACAGGAGAGGCATTCGTCTTCCTACATATTCCGGATGATCCTACCATCGTATACTCTTCTGTGCGCGTGCCTAACCTAGACGTTCTTGATGACGACGACGAGAACAGGCTCCATGGCACAGCTGTTGTGCAGGTCTTTGCGTTTTTCCTTCAGGCCCTGCGTGGCACGACGCGTCAACAGACAACACCATCGCCACCTTCGCTGGCGGGTTACGGGTTATCACGCGAAGCACAACGACCGCGCCCAAACACATATCAACACAACAGCCACCGATAGGTTATGGGTCGCCTATCACCCCCGACAAAGTTTGCAACGTCCCGCGACAGCAACGACGACGAGCCCGACAGAAAGGTATCACCTCCTGCACAGAGAAAGCACCAGACACTAGGCATGCTACGATCGGTGCCGCAAAATACTACAGATTACAGACAGATTGGTCGCCTGTCGCCACCTCCGCGAAGAAGGATTGTCGCCCCTTCAACGTACGACAATGTCTGCGGAACCTGTGCACGAGCGCTCATACTCAGTAATCGGACGAGTCGAAGCGGTTGGAGCATTGTGTTTTGCGAATCGAGCTCGACCCCAGGCGGTGGACGGCGGTGGTGGTCGAAAGATGGAAACATAGAGCCACATAGGAACCCAGCAGGAGGCAGCAAAAAGATTTACAGATACAACTGAGATACGGTACATGCGAGTCTGAGAGGATGCGGACAAGAGAAACAAGCGAAGCTGAGCGCTGGGGGGAGACTGTAGGTATGCGGAAGCCAACATGGTGGTAACCACCAACAGAGCCGAAGTAGGAAGACGCGAAAGAGGGAGTTCAGAGGCAAGGAAAACAATCATGACAGGGGAAAATTAATGCAGCAGGGAGAGACTCTTCAACAGAGAGAATTAACCCGAGGACAGACAGTGCAGCGAGGAATTTGGAGACAGCTGGCCTTGATTCAACAGCAGGGCGAAGTGGGACGTCGCGACTTGTCGTGGACGCGTCGGCTGTTGGCCAAACCTTGCTTTCCGGGCATAGCTGCTGATTAAAAGAGTGGCTGAAACCGAGTAGGAATTAATCAATCAATCAATCAATCAATCAAGATGGCCACCATCATATCTCTACCGATGCATTTCAACGACCTTCCCCTCAAGCGTGTTACTCATCACACATCCTGAACATCCAAGGGATACTAGACAAACTGATGATCGTCGTTCCAGTTGTTTGTCCCAATCAGTAATTTATCCACCTTTGGCCGCAGCCATCGTAAACCCCCCCATTCGCCTACGGCAGAAGTTTGACGACGATGCAACGGTCATCAATAGCATCATAGTGAGTGCCAGCACTATTGATGGTGGTGAACTGTGCACTGTTTTGTTCTTCTGAGCCGATGCTGAGTGTTGATCCAGAAGCTGGACTGTATTGATCTGCATATGGCAATTGGTATTGATCTGAAACGCAACTTTGCCGGCCGAGTCCTGGTTCAAAAGGAGAGATGACGCTGCTGCAATACGGGAAGCAGATTCCACTGTGGTTTTCTGCGTCAGGTGCATAACCCATATTGTTTTGATCTGGCATGCTGAGAGAGTCGTAGGTGTAGTAGGGATCCGGCTGGACAGTCTCTGTATTCCACCCGAAGGGCGGTCTTGTGAATATTTGGGAAAGCACAGGGGCCAAAGTTGGATCGTCTGGTTGAAAAATGACAATCAAATCGTCCTCCGAGATATCGATGTTGACTGAACAAGTCATGGGTGAGCCATGGCCAGCGACGAGAGTTTGAGTAGCTGTGCCTACCGCCCGGCCTGACGGGCCCATCCGCACAGCCACCTCGCCGGGAGAACGAGAGAAGGAGGCACTTGCTCTATACCGAGATCCTTGTGGAGATGGAACCCGGGCAATCTGAGCAAAGGGCTGCCATGGAGATGTGAACCTCACCCGTCTGCTAATTGTCAGATCTATCCCCAAAGTTGGAAATCGCAAGGGCATCCTTACAGTTTGAAATGATCGGTTGTCAAACTCCAAACGTAGTTACACACAGGATGGGCAGAGAAGCGGATGATTTCTGCTCGGATGCTCATCATTTCGTGTTGCATCAGATGTATCGCCACTTGGCCGGTACCGCCGAATATACCGTCCTGTTGAATGTATAGAATCTGTTGTTCTTTGCCTTCTGTAGTCAACAGAGTTCCGTCAGGCTCTCTCACTGCCACTCGGACAGTCCTGTAGAGATGAATGGGATGCACGTCCATGCTGAAGCGTTTAGATTGAGACGATAAATAGGCTCAGATTGGTATGTTGCTGGTTGAACCTTCGCTAGTAGAACCGAAGCGCAATTCTATGTAGATGGCAACCGACAAGCCTTCTGGTCTTATATCGTGGTCTTCTTGTATTGGCGGTGGTCCATGTAGCCTACCTCACCTAATCTGAGGCTTGGTAGGGTTGTCTTTGGCCGAGACTTAGCCCGCCAGGCCAAGACGAGCAGAATCCCCATTACAGGGTGAAAGACATACAGCCATCCATGCATTCATCCATCCTCCAATCATGCATCCACTCGCTCATTCAATCCTCCCTTCCACCGCCGCCCTAGCCTCCATTCAAAAATGGACAAGATCAGATGTTTTTTTACCCCGCAGACGTCGTGAGGAAGCATTCTTTTACCTCTCTTTGCGAGTTGCGTGATCCTCACCACAAACCGCTGATAAGCATCTTTCTGTGAATAGTTGCATAAGACTTGAAAATCGGTTGTTTGTTTTTGGACCCCAATCGGTGATATGTTGTGTGTAATTAATGCATTGTCTCTTCCACTTGCTTGTTGCGAACTCATTAAAGGCCATACACTTTTTGTGCGTGTAAATGAGGCGTCACTATAAACGTTGGAGGTGTATCTGAGTAGGATGACAAGTCTAGTGGTTGGGATCAACTGACAGACACGTCCGGAGACTTCTCCGCCACTAGCAGAGACCTATGAAGAACGTGCGCTGCGTCTCGTACTGGAAACTGGATGATCTTTTGCAGCTAGAATATGGCTAGGCCGATGAAGCTGCGGCTTACAAGAAGACGGTGAAGATTCCCGAGCCATTATCTCACTTGGCCCACTTAAACAGATTTCAGCGTCCTGAAAACATATGTGCCGTTGATCATCCGCTCCCAAAATAGACAGACTGGCTCAGAAAACGTGTTGGCGAACATAGGCCTTGGATGAATAGATGAATCCGGCATGGCGAATGTAATGCGAATGGATAGGTGTGCTAAGCACGAGTGTGATGACACAATGTATGTGCACGAACGAAGAGTTCTGCTAGGGGGTTGGGAGCCCTCGACCAAACTGGCAATGTACGAAGGGTTGTATCTGCCAGCTATCGGTGACTTCTTCTTCATGCGCACTGTGCTGCCTGTGTCTCTCATTGGCAACGCACCGCAACACTTCGCAAGGATAGACGTGATCTTTTGACGCTCGACAGTTGCTAGACCGATGCACTTGCAACCTGCGAAATGGTCACGTTTCTCAACCGTCATCTCGCTGTTCCCTCTCGAGCGATTCCAGAATCGTGGCCCACTTATGTGTTGTCAATCGTTCTCGGCCAAAGTTAGGACCATCTGCGGACGAGTCACATCTCGGTCTATCATGTCTCTTGACGCACGATTGAAAGCATTTGGATAATGAAAGATAGACGAATGGATGGATTTAAAGGAATAGATAGTCGCGAGATGTATGAATGGGTGGATACCATGTACATGCCTTGACAATACCAGACGATTGGCAAACAGGGCTCTTAATTTGCGCCACTTTTCTCCATCAAATAGGAGTTGAGCGGCTAAATGCCGAGGAACACATCCAGTCCGCTCTTGTCCATCCATATATACATTTATTCCCCGCTCATCCATTCTCTATTTATTCATCGTTCTACAACGTTTTCCACAGCCTTTCTCACTTCATCCCCCCTCTTCTCTCAAGATCCGTACAATGGCTAGGCACATCAGCAGTCTTACCACTTTCCTGGACCAGTATGAGCACGGATTTTCTGATGAAGACTTGAGCAGAAGACTGAACCGTACGGCTATCTTACTGCGCAATCCACCATACCATGCGACAGCTGCTCAACCAACGAGAAGTCGGCATCAATCAGCCCAGAAGTTTCTTTTCAACATACGAAAGGATTTCGGGGATCCGGTCTATTATCTCTGTTTATTTGTATCCACCATAACTACACTCTCCACTGAGCGACAGCAGTTCAACGACGCTTTAGCGCAATGGCCTGGTAAAGGCAAGATTCCACCTGCTTTTACAGAACAAGCCCGAGCGATAGTCGAGAGGTATCGTGCAGAAAAGCGAGAAGAAGAAGAGCGGCCCTCTCATACGTCCCTTCGGAAACGTTCTCTGTCAACACCCCGTTCAACCCAAGAAAGCTCGGCCAAGGACTCTGGAAACGCATTCAAACGAGCCAGGCTAAAGGGAGGGCCCAAGGACTTGATGTCAGTCGGAAGCATGGTCGTGCACTCTGAGCCAGGCGAAATGAATGACGGTACCTCGCGGCCCGGCAGCGAGTTCAACACCAGGTACCGAGCATCGTCAGAAATTCGGAATGAGTGCAGCATGACTTATCAGGACCTTTACATCAATGCCCGGAGCATTGTGGCTTCTCAGCTGGCCACTAGAAATCGTCAGGTCTCTCACAGACCCGAGATCGAGGCTGCTGGGCGCGAGGTTGGACCAGATCATCAAGCTGGTGGCAAAACTAACGTACGATGTGCCGAGAGTGATGACAGTGAAGACGAAGAGGATCTCCCAGCTTCAGCACCAGTCAATCCGATCAATTCCGTCGATACATTCCAATCACAAGACGGTATAACGCCTTGCACCCTCCTGATATTCGAAAACCATTAATGACTCTTGTCTAGATGAGCTACAAAGGGTATACAGAGCGACGGCAAAAGATGTCATACATGCACTCTCGCATCCCGAGTTTAGTATGGAAAGTGAAGGTACACTAACGGTTCCTTTCATCAAAGGAGTCTCTCCATTTATCATGTTCCCAGTTTCAGGCAAGGCAGCAATGTACTTAACGCACAGTCAGAAACGACTTATGTAGAACTCACTTCGGTTACCACAACTTCGGCGACTCTACATGGTCCGTAACAAACAAATTTTAGTCCAGCCACCCATGGAATTATGACAGTAAATCCCTTGTACTCCATGCCAACCATATCCACTTGCTCGTCGTTGGAATCGTGAATGTAAACAGCTTTCCCTTCACCAGACTTGAGGTGCATGTCTACTAGTAAAATAGCCGTATCCGGGCCTGGTACATACCGAGCCAAGTCGTTGAAGTCCTGCCATTTGGGATTTGAACACTTATGTCCGGTCTATTCCTAAGTGAGCGTTAATCACATTGAAGTCCTGGGTGCACATACTTCCTTCTCGCACTTCTTGACGAGCTTGTGGTCTGACGAAGTCTTTGTGCGAATCTTTCTCATTCCATCGACCGTTGTGGGGTAAAGCAGATCTGTCGCCGCTCTCGCGTCGCGTCTTGCGCCGGCTTGATATTCGGTATTCTCGTCAGGTCTCGTGCAAGGTTTCGCGTTGGTTATCGCGTAGGATCTTGAGTTGGGTCGCGGTAGCAATCAGAGAGGGAAACTTGAAGGATCTTTGCCGAAGAAAAATCGTTAGATAAAGCGGTAGAAGCATTCGACAGGGCTTACCTCAAAATGTCAGCGCGCAAGCAGTTGTCCAAATCTTTCTCGAGGGGCAGTAGATTTGTGAGCAGGTCACCCCGCGTTGACGCCTGATCATGTCGCGAAGCCCCAGTTATGATCACGGGTTTACATAGGCCCGAAACTGCCCCATATCATCTGACGTCAGGTTCCCCACCATCCATTCATCCATCCATCCATCCATCCATCCATCCATCCATCCATCCATCCATCCATCCATCCATCCATCCATCCATTCGCAATCCATTCACTCGCGTGTGGGTCTTCACAACGCGTTAGAAGCCCACCACTCTAGAGAGATTTGTAGCTGCATGAGAACGCAACATACGAAGTGCAAGCTGGCATCCCATAAGATAGATCTCAGATAGAAATATTTCATGCGTGAACGCGTTAGCATAGCCAGGAACGCCCCATTGCAAGTATGTGTCCGTGGGTGCCTCGACCAGGACAGCGGCCACAGCAGGATCCATAGACAGATTCCCGACGAGCCCCAAGCGACGAATGAGCGAAGCCAGGATGCCGGGTATGCTGTCTATGGATGTAGGTCGACGGTTATTCCAGTGAAAGTCGTGGCTGTAACTCGGAACGCTCCAGGTGAGACCAGCTCTTGCCTGACAGCAGGGGGTTAGCATGACGCCTCCTTCAACATGCTGTGGCCAGACCCAAGCGCCGCACGCTGCATCGAGTCCTATGATTAGGCTTGCAGCTTCTTCATGGTGAGGTTTGTCATGTGTTCTCAAGACAGAGCTCAAAATATAAAAGACCAGCCGTTTGCCCAGTTCGGCTGGTGAACGCCCGCACAACAGTACTCTCCGAATCTCAACTCTATTCACAGCTTTTGTTTTTGCTATAAATCGGTCAATAGGTTGATCCTGAACTATCATTACCCTTAGCTCGTTGACTGCTACCCATATTTTGTTAGACACTTCTCAAATCGACACCATGCACCACACGACTTCTACTGGGGTCTCCGTAGTGGACATCTTCTTCCCTGGCTTTACCGGCGCCATGGCGGCGCTGAACCAGCTTCTCAACGAAACGCTGAACAACTTTGCCACAATTTTGTGCGTCTGCGGAATGTTCATTGTTGGTGGCAAGTTCATTTGCAACACCGTGGGAGGCTTCGTAGATGCTTACTTAAGTTGGTGGTCCTTCCTTCCACTGCTTCAGCACAGTATTAATGTCCGGCAGCATGTAGAACCGACGTTCACGATCCTGACGAAGGATACGATATGCTCGAATGCTGGGTCTCTTCCCAAGACTTTGCCAAAAACGCTCGTTCATCCCTTGTCAGCGTCGACAGCAGGCGAGGACGAGCCTTGTTCCGTCCAGACTATGACACTACGACCAAGAAGCCCCTTCGATTTACCCCGTGGAGAGACCGATTGTATTTTTGGTATAAAGGGCATCTGCTCTTTCTGCAATGCACGCAAAACGAAGTGGCGTTATTTCCTCGCAAGACAATGACTGTTTCTTGTGTTGGCGGTTCCTCCCAAATCCTGCGAGATCTCATGGGTGAATGCCGCCTTGAATACCTGAAAATTTCAGAAGACAAAACTTCAATTTTCGAGCACCATAATAATGGCTGGAAAAGAATCATGACTCGAGAAATCAGGCCGATCGAAACCGTCATTATGAAGGAAGAACTGAAGCAAACGCTCATAGACGACATTAGCACCTTTCTTGACCCCAACGCTCGGTCCTGGTACGTCAGTCGTGGGCAGCCGTACCGGAGGGGCTACCTGTTGTACGGCCGCCCTGGGACCGGGAAGTCAAGCTTCAGTATGTCTATTGCCGGCTGCTTCGGTCTCGATATCTATGTCGTTAGTCTTGCCGGCATCGACGATATGCGGCTTAGTGCCTTATTCGCCGACCTTCCCCAGCGCTGCGTCGTTCTGCTCGAGGACGTCGACG
>NW_019173248.1:8114-11035 GCF_001831195.1 Colletotrichum orchidophilum | reverse complement strand
GACAAACGATCGAACCTCGAAATGCGCGATACATCAGCTACCATTACTAGTGGCCACTTCCTGGCGAATATACATACCGATCTGTGAAGTCGGAGAGCAGCTGTTGCAGGGTACCGAAGTTTTCGGAAATGTAGGTCCTATGCCGGGGTAAGATGATGCCGGGTAGTCTCCACACGAGAAAGCTCTTGAAAATGAACATACACCAGCTCAAGGTTCTGTTCTTGCGTGGGTGAGGTGTTCTGGGGGTTCTCTTGGGGTCTTGTTCTACGAAAAATTGATCAGTATGGAGCATTCAGGAACGGTCGCATTCTCTTACATTGAAGAATCCTGAGGCAATTGAGACCTGATTGAGCCGCCGTGGAGGCCGTCTCTGCCGTCTCTGCCCTGCACGGCGGCCGCCGTCGGAGGCTGTCTCTGTGTTCTCACCTCCCCACCGGCAGCCTGCTGATGGCTACCATGGCCGCCGTTGCCACCATTTTGAATCCCACGCGGGCGGCTCAGGTAGAACAACGGCCGCCGCTGTGCTAGACGGGGGTCTCTGAACGGAGGCCCACTCGATTGTTGTTGATACATCGTCGACGGCCGACGCGGTATGAGGGCGGCGTAGGAGGGCAGACGGGCCAAAAGCGAAAAGTAGCGCTGCTATGGTGAGAAACTCATTTTGCAAATCAACCACAGTCGCTGATCGGGGATGTCCTAAATAGTCAATGCAGCTCCAAATGATCGTTGCATTTGCTGCAGAATTGGCGTTGAGGCTTGACGCTTCGTTATTCTGCACTGCAACATTGTCCAATTGGGGGTTTGCTCACCCCCCCTCCCTCCGGGTACGTACCGCCGCTTCCAGACTTCGCGCTTCCCGACTTCGTCAACAGATCTAGAACGAAGACCGAGCGGCACTTCCAACTTCCACGTTCTTGGAGCATCGGAGGCGAGTCTGGCCAACAAGGGGGTGGAGCATTCCCCACAACCTGCGGGCAACGATGCATCAACTTCTAGCGTAGAGCCAAAAATGGTCTCCGAAGAGTGGGTACACCACAGAGGCAAAAGTAGCCTCAAGTCAACCTCTTGCCGGCGAGATCCATTTCTGCTGTAAATGAATAATCACCCACGGCCTGCAGTACAGTACTGAAAAGGGATGTCAGAGTGGAATCCTTCGATAGTGAAGTCGAGTCCCTCCGGAGACGGGATGGGTCTGTGAAGACTCCGTACCAAAGTTACGAGATACGTCCAGCTTAGGATCCGGCGGAGCCCTTTACGCCTCTTGCCGTATCCACGGCGGCGCCATATATTCGTTCTCAAAGTTGAGCAGAACATGGGGTGGGATATGCACTTTGCTGATCTGCGTTCAAAGCAGCGACCTGTATTCCGATCCACTCTTTGCGCTTCGCTTCAAGTCGATATTGCACCAGATCGTTCGCTTGGGCGCCAACTCGAAAAGCCACTCACAGCTTATTCGTTTGACACGCAGAAGCAGTCATAAGCCAGCGATCGCCCCATTCTCCGTCTCGAGAATCCCAGCAAACAGCAGTTCTTTCAACCCACAGCCATGGCCACCACAACTGTCAGCAACGCCGGCGAAGACTGGTTACGAATTCAGCAGCTCATCTTCGAAAATGATGGTTTTCTGAAAATGCTCTCCAGCAAGGGCCTCTCCTTATTCCTGATCGGGGTCGACCTGTTCGACATTCTCGACGGAGAAAACCGACCCGAGTTCCATCTGCTCCTTACGCTTGCACACGCGGAGAAGGCAATGACGGAGCAATTCCCGAACGGATTGGCGACCGACCCGGAGTTGATCACCTCGCTCAAGACTTCTTTCAGAAACGGCAATGAGCTTGACGAGACGAGCTCGGTGTTGAAGATCAAGGCGGCTGAGACCACGATCCACTTGTACCTGCACAGTCTTCTTCATCCCGGCGCCGTCGAAGGAGAGATGCGCGCTTCTTCAGACGTTTTTGTCGCAAACAAAGGGGACGAGACAGTGACCGCTTTCCTGTCCACAAATGACTTCACGAAGCCTGCCGACCTGTTGGACTTCTGCTGGGCGAAGAAAGAGGCCGGCCAGAAAGATGGAAAGTCTCAAGCCGACGGGCTCGTCGTCAGTCTACCAGAGGGTACCTGCCCTGACCGCAACAGAACGTTCATCAGGAAGTAGGAGCCACGGCGGACGGCACGCCTTAGCGACGGAGACATGGAAAGCGCGGGGAAAACTTGTCTGTTGCGTGATAGAAACGTGCGCACATTTGCTTTAGTAGATGCAGGCTTAGACAGTTTCAACCAGACCTGTTTGTCAGTTCGCGGTGTGCCCTCAACAACGAGCTAGCTTTGATGTTCTTTCAGCTCCGACCAAATGAATGACGAACTAACTGGGCTCACCACGACAGTGCATGGCTAGATGATGTACCCAACTGCGTCCATGAGAATAGGCCGTTCATGGCGTGAACGGAGGCTCAAGTGGCTGGCGGGTTCGCGCCACTCTAGATTTTGAAATTTGAAGAAGCCCTATTTGTCCACCATCTCGTAGAGTCCTTAGAAAGTAGCCCGCTTTCTCTCGTCACAGCAGATATCTATTGTCGAGCCCGTCTTCAGCATCACGGACGGCATACCCCTCGCTAGCGTTTATGTCCCCTGTTTGGACGAGTGTCGAACATAGAGATCAGAAACACGTTCAATTCGAAAACTCTACACAGAACGAGCTGAGATTATGTAGCGAGGCCAGACAAATACAAAGAGAAGTTGGTGGATTGCAATCGACAGAGTGAGAATGACAGCGATACGTAACAGTTGTCTAGCGAAACGTCAGAGCTCGGCACCGCCTTGGCGTCGTTGTGTGTGGAGGAAACCGCCTCTATCTAGCCCCTTGCTTCCGACCACGCCTGGTTTCCGTCGTCTGAAGAACCTCATCCGGGGTGGGGCTGCGG
>NW_019173248.1:5869-7277 GCF_001831195.1 Colletotrichum orchidophilum | reverse complement strand
GGGCCATTGTAGTTGGAGGTCTGTTGCTGACTTCTGCGCTCTCGTTCGTCTGCTTCGTACTTTTCGAGGCGGGCCTGCATGTCGGCGAAGACATATTGCGCTTCTGTCGAGTACATATTCATCTTTCCTTTCAAGTCCGAAATCACTTCCTCCTGTTTCCTCACGTAGGCCTTCTTCTTTCTGCGAGCCGGAGCAGCTGGGGCTTTCGCCGCTTCCGGCACGTGGGAGGCTTCCCTCATGTTTTGGAGCCTGGCACTTCTTCGTGGACCTTCTGCCATTTTTCTGATAAAGAGGTTTGACCTGTCCGAACACAACGGCTTGGGGAGATGCTTTGTGTCTTAAGTATTCTTGCGGTCGAGGTGAACGGCTGCCGTCTACTGTGAGCCTGAAATGGCTCTAATTCACACCAGAAAAAGACAGCCAGGGCGAGAACAAGATCTTTGATGTTAAGCAGTGTTCCCTTAGAAGCTTTAGACGCAAAGAGCTCAATCGCAATTCGTGAAGAGGGCAGTGAGGCTATGTGAGATGAAGCAGATTGAAAGACAGAAATGACGGAGACGGCATGAAAGAGATACTCTTGGGGTGATTGTTGTGATCGGACGCTTGAAGACTCTGAAAGACGAAGAGAGAAGGCGTTGTGGAGATGAGCTTGAAATTGTGCTCGCGCTGGGACCTGCAGTCGCACTCGAAGTCCAGTTTCGTCTTCCTGACTTTCCAGGACTATCCGAAATTCATCGCGACCGCATGCAAACGTTTGATGACGAGCAATATGGCTCCCGACCAAATCTCCGGTACCAAGCGAACAGAAACTCCCACGAAAGCGACATCTAGCGTTCAACACACTTTGACTCAATCCTGCTAACAGAACGGCTTGAGTGAAACACCAATTGTCGCTTCCATTACAGACAAAAGCAGCGTAAGCTCATGCGTAGATATGTGAGCTGCAGCCAGAAGGATCCGCAACCCAGAATCTAGAATCATTTCCGCCTCTTACTGTCCTGCACTCTATGCTAACATGAGAATCCATAATTCGATACGTCCACAGACGTTGAATGATGTATAGATCTAGGACATAAATACATTCCGTTGAGCCAATGTTAGCCAACCTCCCTGGAGGATACATCGGAGATCCATTCAACAATACGGCAAGATGCTCGACGCCTCGCCTAATCAGTACACTCTCAAAAACTGCCCCGCCGCGAAAGAATCAATGCTAGAGGCACGGAAAGAGAGGCGAAAGTTTCGAACTAAGGAATACCAACTTCAAGTGGCCGAGGCGGAAAGCAAGCTGCAGTTGGTCAACATGATCCTAATGAGCTTCTCCGCTGAACAAAACGCCTGTGTTGATCAGCGGGTGAGCCTCGGACAGCATCAGCATAGGACGGAGGAGGCTCTACGCACCATGGTC
>NW_019173248.1:4271-5438 GCF_001831195.1 Colletotrichum orchidophilum | reverse complement strand
GTGCTACAGATTGAATGCCTACCAGATGCTTGCTCATTCCCACACGGTCTCTCGGAATCTTATCGTTGTGTGCCCTAAGCTTGCGTGAGGCTGTCCATCTTTCTCGACGCTGATTTGATCGAAACGATATCCCATAGCACAAAGCCTTCCGAACGTAGTTGCAGCTGCTTACGTTCTGTACTGTGCTCAGACACAAGTGGCTATCAGAGCCGGGGTCGAACCGCCAGAGGTACTGTAGCTGACTGATACTCTTTTAGTTCCCACTTTTATTATGGCGCAACAGCCCGTATACGGGCCCGTACAGGATGTTGCTCGTTACTTTCAATTCTGGCCCTTTAAATACTCATTCTGCATTTCAATCCTGGGCGTGCTGATGACATGTCGACGGCAACAGCAATTGTTCCACGATGGGAGCCCTTAGAATCAAGGGCTTGGGGGTATGACTGAGCTCAGCTGATTGCTGGAATGATATAGACAGTGCGGAAGATGTTCAGCGAAGACAGGCTCATAGGTTGAAACGCAGACATCTTCCTCAATTCAACTATCTCCCGAATTCCGTGTTTTTCACGATTTGAATCTGATCCAGTGCTGACTGTAGAAGACGTCGAACTTGCGGATCTATGTCCGTGCGGTTTAATGCCGACAGCACATTGTCACGGAGCTGCTTCCGCTGCCGTTTCTTGGCATCTCTGCGTAGAACGAAGTCCCACGTACATATCCCGTTCGCCCCGGCGAGTCCTGGAAGTAATGGCAGGCGGTATTTTGATACCCATGATAGATCGTGACCCTCGATGGCCATTGACTTAACACGGAGGATTCCTTGCACATAGAAGACCGCCGTCGTCGTCACGGTCGTCGCCGTGTGGGAAAACAGCTTGTCAAATGCGGTTACTCTGGTAGCGCTTTGGTCGATCGATGGGTCCCAAACGGCTAACGTGAGATCTTTGAGAACTACTTCTCTCCTTTTTGGGTTGTAGTGAGCGTCCGACGATACCAGATAGTGGGTGATTGGACAACCCACTTGGCGTTTCTGAGGTTGCAGTTGCCGGAATGCTAGATATCTCGGGGATTCCCCACGCAGGAGGCTTGTGAAGTCTTTCCCGACCAGAACAAAATCTACAGATTTGACCGCGCTACTGAAAAGGTTTTGGAAAATGAAACGATGGA
>NW_019173248.1:2071-3976 GCF_001831195.1 Colletotrichum orchidophilum | reverse complement strand
CACCTTTGCGGGTGATAAAAGCAACTGCTTCGCGGACAGATACAAGAACCCGAAATTCTGCAAAGATCTTGACCATACAAGCTCGTATCTTCTCTGTATTTTATCTATGGCTGGCCGTGCTATTGACTACCACGAAAGCTTCCAGATATGGGCGACAAAGTGGCATGTGGGAAATGGTGCGCGTTTATGAGCCCTGACTTCCCCGATGGTGCGCTTACACAAAGCAGACGACAAGCGATGTCTGCCCCGCGAAGATGACTCGGAAATAATCAAAGAGTATGATAGCGCTAGCCTCGTTGCTTTGAGAAGGCTTGAAGTAGGTCAAATCTCTCGCCGGCAACAAGCTGGGCTGGTGCTGAATTATAGAAACCAGCGAAAGACTTTGCCTCTCGCCCATTACATGGAAATTCAAGAGTGCATGCCGAATGGATGGGCATCACGATTGCAGATCTGTACAAAGTTCACCAGTTTCGGCACTTACCTCCGCGTCCCCGTTGAGACGGTCTATCTAGCGGTCAACTGCCTTGACCGATTTCTCTCGGTTAGAGTTGTGTCAGATGGGCACCTCGACGTAATTGGAGCGATCATTTTCGCCATTGCGGTCGAATTCGAAAGATCCAGTGTACCTTCTGTGTTTGAACTCGATAGCAGCCTCGCAGAGCGGTACCAACCAAGAGATGTTCCTTTTATTAAGTCAGCCATAGTTGACGTTTTAGAGAATTCGCTCAAAACACCGAGTCCATTCGTGTTCCTTCGTCGGATTAGTACCGTAGACACGAAGGTGCCGAACATCCTCCCACTTGCACAGTATCTATCCACATGTAGTCTACTAGACGCAAGATACGTCGGGATTGAGCCGAGCCGCATTGCAGCAGCGGCCTACTATCTTGCTCTGCGGCTTGTTTCTAGGAGTAATGACCTCGTACTCGACTGGGTAGGAAAACATCCCAGAGCAGCAACAAAAGCTAACGCCGAAGTAGAGCAACAAGCACGTCAAGCTCTCTGGGTACAAGATGGTGGAGCTGAGACCACTTATGGCTGCGCTGTGGAACACCAGCCAACAGGAACAAAGCACCGCACCTATCAAAGCTATGAGGATTGGCCAGTTTCAAGAAGCCGCTAGGGTCGTGGACCTTACCTTGAACAGCGTTTATCTTTTTCTGCCACGATGTTCCCGCCCGTGGGATTATGAGGGCCTGTACATTCCCTCCTGGGATGATTCAACAGACAGCTCGCTAGAGAACATCTCGAGCTCGTCAGAATTCAGCTCACAAGGCGGATGGGAAGAGGAGACATAAACGGACGGAAGTAATGATCTATGGCAGGTGTGGTGGAACTTTTTGTCCTGTCACCGCGGAGTAAACCAATCCTCCAACCTGATGCTTGATCAATCATGGTCACGACTCACGAAAGACCATTTGGTTTTTGCAGTGGTTGTGTTGTTAACCAACCAGCTTGCGGGGCTCGATAGTTCTTGCCACGCCCAAACAAAGTTCAAATGGCGCTACAACAGGATGAGGTTGTATTTGCTGGTCCAGAAGCCCGTTTGATCTCCACCGAAATGCCTATCACGTAGGTGCTCTCAAATAAACGAGACATACTATTTGTACTGTTGACCCTTTGCCTGTGCAAATATGTTGTGCAACCCACTAGAAGCCAATATTGCAGAAAGCTGGAACGACGTCTGGCTTCGTTCTGGGGACTGCATGACAACATATTTTCTGCCACGATTCACCCACATATACCAGGAAAAGGTCGCAGCTTGCTTCGTAAGGAAAGATGAGCAAGAATTGGCCGCAAGAAAAGATTGACAGCCCGTAAAGCGTAGCTCCTTTGGCAAGGCTCGTCTGACTCGTAAGGAATGACGAACGGGGGGATTCATCCTTCCCTTTCGAAGCAAGAAAC
>NW_019173248.1:0-1259 GCF_001831195.1 Colletotrichum orchidophilum | reverse complement strand
GCTCGCCATGAGTCGGAGGCGTACAGTGCGATACAATCTCTAACGGGCAATTATGGGGCAACTGAAGGAAACTTAAGGTGAATTGAGCTGAGAACACAACAGCGGGTGCTTAGATGATCACTCGCCATCTTGACTTGCCCAATAGGAGCTACGAATTATATACCTGACGTTTCAGAGTACAGTATACACAATATATCCAGGAAGCAGTCTTGAATGCTGCCGTTGTCTTGCATCTCGGGTATAGTAGAAGTCCAAACGTCTGCAGTCACGGGAATCATGATATCTGAGAAATGTCAGGAGAACACGGCACTGGGCGAGCTGCATCGTGACTCACAGCAAAGCCTGTAGTGTGACTACGCTTTTGATCTCTTCTGATGTTGCAGACACTGCATAGCAGCACAATCACGAGAAACATCGTGCCTGCCAGCCCTCCGATAATTCCAAGTTCGACCGGCGTCATTGCACGTATGCTGAGGGGAGTGTACTTTCTAAAGACAGGAAATCAGACGGTTCCTGCAGGCACAGTAATCTTTTGTACTCGAGCATTCATCTGCATGTGGCTCGATCATCCCACTGGCAGATCAAAGCGGCGTTGGCTTACCTACATCGCAACCAAGGCCGTAGTTGGATTTGCAGCAACACACGCTGATCCGAGCTTTTGCCCTGCGCCTTCGGCATCTCAATCTCACACAGCATGAGAGAGAAGCTAAAAGTGGCTAAGAGAACCGGAAGGCGGGCAGAACCAGAAACGACTAGGATAGAGCAGTTTCTCACTGCGGTCGAGGCCGGGAGAAACATCTCATTTCCCACAAGTACAAAGACACCAAGAATCCCGAAGTGGGTGCACTCTCGCTACTGCTATCATCAGATATCCGCCATGGCCTCTCCGGTCGTCAGGGTCCTGGGCCATTTAGCTGTTTTATGCAGTGTCCTACATCATGTTTCAGGAGAGCAACACGCAGATCAGCTTGCGGAAAGGGAGACTTCTCTCCAACCGCGCGGTTTTCTGGGGTCTTGCGTTGATTGGGGTACTCTCATGAACGAAAAGTATAAGATGGCCGCGTTTTGCAGGACCACAACAGGCGGTTGGACCTGGTCGGTACTTGACTTGAACCATTGTATGGTGAACCACGACGGTTCTTTGATGGCGCAAGACGAGTAAGTCTATCTCAGAAGCACTGTTACAGAATGCTGATGACTTCCAGGGGATACTTCTTCCTATCTGCTGGTCCCTGTTTGTCTGATAACTCAACGAAATC
>NW_019173247.1:0-11109 GCF_001831195.1 Colletotrichum orchidophilum | reverse complement strand
ACGAAGGACCACCACCGCCCGCCGCCACTGGCAAGGATGGAGTTGGTCAGCCATTGTCGCTGGAGCAAGAGCACCCACAAACACCCAATATGTGGAATTGGGAAAATGGAACCCCGCGTGCCAAGGCTGGGCAAAATTTGTTGTCTTCACATGCCAATTTCGTCTTCTGAAAGATATTGTTGGCTCACGACCGTCTCAGAGAATTTCAATAAATGTGTAGAGCACAACTCGTTTCTCTCGAGATTTCTACCCCTGTTAAAAAACCCAGGGCGTGCTCTCGTGTGTTTGTAGTAATGTACAATCTCCTGTCTCTTAATAATCTTGGTATCTCCCAAAGCAGTCCCTAATGCCCAACTCCACTATCCCACCTTGATAACCCGTTCTGCAACCTCTTGCGTACAAAACCCAACCGTTCCTGATGTCCGTCCAAACTTTGACCGAGTCAATGACTCAATCTTGACCTGCGTTTTAAGGCCGCTCTCCGTCATCGTGACCCATCCGATTCGTGAGTGCCTGCGCCAGTTTCCGTTTTCCCGATATATAGGTGTTCCGTGGAGCCGTACCCAGTTTGTCATCGCCCCTATCCCGCATCCGTATGTAGCGAGGACGATGCTGCAACCATTCGCCGTAAAAAGAAAAATGACCCAATGTTCCTGTCCAACTTATTGTCGTACCCTGCTGCACGAGTGATTTTCCCGAAAGGCATAGAGCAAAGGAAAGCTTTGGAAACAAAAGTGACAACGGTCCCGACTGGCCCCCTCTATGACCCTGATAGTCTCGTCCCATTAATATTCCGTGGTATCGGTATACCGCCGGACTTTCGTGTATGACCGAGCGCGTAATAAAGAAAAGGAGATACGAGACACGGCCCGTGGTCGAATTATAATGAGTTTTTGAAAGGCTTCTCCAAAGCGTCCGGTTCCAGGCGTATCCCCCCAAGGCCAACCATGTCTACTTTTGCGTCTTCGTTTAATTTGTGGAAACCCCATGCTGTGGTTGTGGTGGTTCAATGTACGGAGGCATAGTCATCGTGATCGTAGGCCACTTCGACATCTGGGTACCTAAGTAGATGAAACCCCTTGGAAGTAACCCAACTGAAGTCGGTGCTTCGCGGGTGAGCTCAGCCGTAAGATCGAGCAAGCATCGAACGTTCAGGGTCTCGAGCGGCACTTTAGAACCGTCTATTCTCGCTTGAGTGGAGGGGTTCCGTCGTCAGAGTGATCTTGCGAAGAGCGGCGCCCGTTCTCGTTTTGGTTATCGCCCTCCTTGGAACCACACCCCTTGACTAAGCGATGTCTCTGTAAAATCGATTAGCTATCAAACATCTCTTACGAAACAGATTGGCGATGCGATTGTTTGTTGGAATACTAATAGCTCACCTTCAGCGCGTCTTTGCGCGAGAAACTCTTGTCGCAAAAGTTACAGGGGAAAGGCTTGACGGCAAGATGGATTCGCTTGTGTCTCTTGAGATCGTGGTTTCGGTTGAAAGACTGCGGGCACTGATCACACTTGAAAGGACGCTCGGCTTGCGGGTTGGGCTGTCCCCCGTGGCTGTGGCCATACATTGACGGTGCTAGATGGTGTGCCCCATAAGCCCCGGGAACGCCCATCCCGGTGACAAGCGACATTTGGTGTCCGGGAGAAGTGAGGTTGGACATTATGGGTCCTCCCATCGATGGGACATGATAGCCGGGATAGCGGTAGGAACCAGGGGGTGCCATCGCGGAAGGGTGTTGAAGCGCAGCCAGTCCTCTTCCGGGGCCCGCTGACGTCGTCGGAGAGGGAGCGGTGGGCGAGGTGTGGGATGGTTGGTAGTTGTTGAACGATTGCTGGGGGGCTGAGGAAGTTGAGTAGTAGCCGGGAGTCGCCGGTGGCCGAGACTGGGTATACGAGTCAATATGGGAGTGCAGCCCACCGGGTGTTGGAGGTTGAGTCGAGACGGTGCCGTGAGATCCAAGGATCCCAGCCTGAGGTGTCGGGGGCCCTTGAGATGGCAAACTGACTGGTGTAGAGCCCGCTCCTCCGTGAGCATAAGCCTGGAAGGACTGGTGCGTTTGCCCGTAGGGCGGTGGAGGAAGACCCTCACCAGTTGCGGGTGATTGCGAAGTGCGAGAGTAGGACATTGGGGACTGCTGATCGTAGGTGCTCGCGCGGGAGGCGTACTGGGACGTCTGGACGAGCCCTTGGGGCGTCCCAGAGCTGAGCTGGTACGAACTGGAGGGCGTAGGCCATGATCCGTGGCCGTTGCCTCCCGGGTAGTAGGAGCTCTGGGAGCTCGTGGTGTTGACGCCGGAGGAAAGCGGACTAAGCCCTTCACCTGGCACTCCTGAAGGCGATGTTAGACCAGAGCTGGCGGTAATGGGAGAATGTTGAGTGTTTGAAGCAGCGGAGGAGGAGGAGGGAGCCGACGGCGTGACCATCGCGGGAGCATGCCACGACGATGGCGACTGCAAAGGCTGATTGTGAAAACTGAAAGGGTACTGATGAGAATGTCTACTCATACTCGGTATATCTTGATTTGCCGACGGGAGATGGAAAGGAGGCAAAGCCTGTGTTGCTTGTCTTCGAGCCGTAAAGCTCGAAGAGGTCTCCATTGCCATTTTGGGTGGGGGGCTCGTGGTGCCTGGGCTTTTGGTGATTTTCGAATCCTTCTCGTTCTTTCCTGCCACGAGGAAGCTCTTGCTTTTTTGACTAGATTTTACAGCCGGGCGGGTAAAACCAGCAGGCACCTTCGTCGGTACTTGTGCCTGACCAGAGGATTGGCGGAGGAGGAACAGGAGCGGGAGCACAGAGTCTGAAGTGACGTGACTGAACAACCAACCGTGACGGCAGGGTTGCGGCGGAGGTCAAGCAGAGGAAGGCACCCGGGATTATTTTTCTTCTCCCTCTTTCTCCGTAGTCTGTACAGCTCGGAGCAGCAGTAGTAGCTGCTGCTGTCGGGTCCTAGGGATGCGGCGTCGGAGCTGAAAAAAAGTTGGAACCTCAACGCGGTGCTCAGGAATGCCACGAACGAGAAGTTGCCGCCGCTACTGGATTCGACAACGATGATGGCCGGTGACAGTCCAACACGGTGCAATCAGACGTCCAAATCAGGTTGGGTGGTGGAATGCCGTGGTCTTGGGCTATGGGGGCAGGAATGGGAGAAGAAGGCGTGGCAAGACAAGACAAGACAAAGCTGACGAGAGGAAGGCGGCTTAGATAGCCAAGGTGGGTAGCGTAGGTAAGGTAGATAGGTAGTTCTCCAGATAGGTAATGGGAGGTATACAAGTAAATAATTAGGCCCTAGGATGATGAGGAGGAGGACGCTGCCCTGGGAGCAATGCTTGATGGAAAAGGTGGATTGGGTTCGGAGTAAATAGATGGCAGGCCCGGCGGATGGGGTCGAAAGGAGGCTTTGTGTGCAGATTTTGAGCTATCCTCGAGCGAGATGTCGAAAGGAGTTATCGTGCGTCGATCACCTTAGTTGCCAGTCGAGTCCCGTCTACCTTGCCAGTGTGGAGAGGCGGCTGTCGAATATATGTAGCTTGTTGATGGTGCGGGACTTGAACTTGGGACACTAGGCCAGGTGCGCTTAGGTCAAAGCCAGCCAGCCCTCTAGCTCGGGAGGGCTGAAGGGGGCTTGTGAATGGGTAAGTCCAATACCAAATGCTACCGGAGGACCCTGGGCGCCTCAGCTCCAAGTACCGGGGGTGGGTTGCGTCTGACAATCCAGGAGAGAGGGTCGATGAAGTAGCGCCTGCCCTACGACACGGCCTAAACGGACAGACAGACGCTCTTGTTGGGCCGTCCCGTCCTGTCTGCTTGCTCCTGTTTCCTCTGTTATGCTGCGAGCCTGCAGTGGGAGTGACTTGTTGGAATGTCTGATGAGCCAAAAGGGAGTAGAGGCGGTCGGTCTAGAGTGAGTGTGAGAGTGAGAGAAAGAAGCAGGATGAGAGATGTGACAAAAACTCGTGCTTTTCTCTGCTCATCAGTGTCTCTCCGAAGAGCTTGTCTCTCTCTTCTCTCTGTTGTCTCTGTGCCAGTCCGTCCCCGCCCGACATTCGTCGAGTCCCAGCCGGGAGAAGAATCAAGATGCAGGACAGTAGAGCAGCGGTCAGTCAGTCTCTGTAGTGAGATAGTTGAGGTACCCCGTGCTTGTGCTATAGGGTCTTTCCCTGCCTTGGAGAAGGGCAACAGTGGCGTCTTTTGACTGACCCCCCCTCGGGCTTGGGACAACAAGGTCTGGGCGTTGAAGGTCCAAGGCGGAAAGAAACACAAGCAGGCTGCCGGGACGGGTGAGTTTGGGGCTTCTGAAGAAGGGGGTGCGGTTGCTCAAAGGTAGCCGCTGGCTGGCGCTCTCTCTCTCTCTGGAGATTAAAGGTTAAGATTTCATTGACGGACGAGCAAGACCGAAGACAGCCTCTCTTGTTTGGCGTGGATCAAGTAAGTATCAGGAGTGGGCGAGGCTCCTTGCTTTGGGGAAACACACAGACGAGGAGGTGTGAGGACAAGAAGGGGAGAGGGTGTGAAGGAATATGAGCGGGCAGAGAAACACAAAAATCTTCGAGCCAGGAGCGTGGGTGTGGCCATAGGCCCAGAAGCCTGAGCTGAATTGGGAATGGCGATTGGGAGTGAGAGAAGTCGTGTGTGTTCCAGCCAGGTCTGTCATCATTCAGTTGGCCATTTCAACAAGGTTAGGGGGTGGGAAGGAGGAGAGAAGGAGGGGGGGCCAACCTGCCAGCCGGAAAAGAAACGATGAAAGAAGCAATTGGCAGCATGGGCGAGAGAGAGAGAAAGAGGGGAGAGAGAGAGAGACGAAGGATGGTGTATACTTTACCTTGGAGATGTTTCCAGGTACCAAGTAGCCAGGGCGGGAGGCAGTGAATTGAGAGACAGAGCCCCGAGACGGAGAGACATAAACCAGAGAGACATCGGAAGCGAGTGAGGGCGAGAGAGGAAGAGATACAGAGAAACGGGTTGGCTACTGGGCTAGAGGCTGGAACCCTGTCTGCTCCGTCTCTCTGTCTGGCTCTTACTCCGTTACTGCGCAGGTGAGAGTCCCCAAACCGCACTCCGTCCCCATCCCATCCCCATCCCCATCCATGCACCAGCACCAGACAGTTGGGTCCCGTATTCCTTGTCCCCTGAGATTGGCTTCTTTCCAAGTCGAGCAACAACAAGTCGCATGTGCTTTTCTTGCCTTGCCAGAGCTTGCTTGCTTGCTTGAATGCTTTGGCTTGCTTGCTGCCATCTGCTTCTGGTCCTTGCTCACTCACCCCCCATCCCGCGGCGGGCCAGATCAAGGATAGCCAGGTTAGTCTCTTTTGTCGAAGCAACGTACGGATAATGCTTGGACCCGTCCTTTCAAGACGAGATGCTTCAACCAAACCTTTCTCGTTCTTACCCTCTTCCCCGGGAACCGCTAGACTTGGGATGATCTGCTGGAGATTGGCACTGACGCGGGCCTTGCGGGACCCGGGCACGGTTCAGACAACCGCGACGACGTCGCGTTCGTTTGGTCAGGACTCGCGATTCTCATTCAAAGATGCGTTTTGTCGCTCGCCAGAAGTGACTCTGATCTCAGTACTGAGGCTACCTCAACCATCCTTTCCAGGGCCCCCCTCCCTTTTTTGCGCGGCGTGCGCAAGAGCAGCAAAATGTGCAGAGGTGGTAGCGGTACCCTCGTGCCGAGCTGCGAGTTGGTGAGGGAGCTGGTGGAGGGATTCCCATCAGCTACGGTCAGCACAACCCTGTTGCCGTTCCGGCGCACCTCCTCCAGCATAATCGCACTTGGGGCCCATGTTATTACAAGGCTCCACTCTGAGCTAATGTCTTCGGGCGCGCGACCGTCCAGTATAGTGTGGTGAGTGTGTGCTTTTCTACTTCGGACAAGGGTAGAGTCAGCCCAGTCCAGTGTTGGGTCGGGTCGGGTGTGTACGAATAATTAGTGTGTGGTCTGTATCGTAAGTCTTTCGGTTCCTCTCTCTCTCTCTCTCTTTTGGATCAAAGAGCTCGGACACCGCTAGGGGCGTGGTTCAAGTACTCAAAACTGTGCTCACTCTTCTTCTCGGGGCTAGCTCGAACCCTGGTCCTGCATCAGCTCAACCCTTTTATTCCCTCCACCACGACACTTGAGATCAGTGATTGATGCTCGTCTCCAACAGATGACTATGTGTACTGCGGTGTTGCTCTCCCGTTAGTCTCCCTATCCCCTCCCCCCTTCCCATCCCCAGGATTCATGCAATGCTGACCGGTTCCCGACTGAATGAATGAGCTTTTTTTTGTGTGTATGTGTGTGCGCGCTCATACCTAGCGTAGTAGTGTGTTGACCGATGAGGCCCATTTTGGCGGCAAGTCGAGACTCCAGACGCTCGTCCGCCACGATCTCGCTGCTTGTAATATTCGTAGATGGGCGACATCCTCATACTATGCGTAGCCCCCCGTAAGCCCCCACCACTAGGAGAGACCGTCTGAATTGACATGACGGGCGAAAAACCTTGCTGCGCTTGGCATGGCGAACGCCCAGGTACGTCTTGAAGATGCCATCTATGCTTCTTGCAGATACCCACGAAGGGCCCCGGGGAACGACGCCGTTGAGACGCGATTATGGAGTCTGGGACACTAAAGATCGTCCGTGCGGCTGGGACCGACGTGAGATGATCATCCAAATTCTCGTGCTCAAACGTATGTACTTTGCTTCCCGTTGGTCCAGCGTTCCTCCAGTCTCGACACCGCGGTTCAAAGGTCTGCATGCCCATGATGGGTATTGAGGGCGTGTGACGTGAGGGTAACGTCTCCCTTTCTTTCATTTGCAGAGAGGGAAGGGGGGCAGGACTTGGAGGGCGCGGTACCTGATGATCGATCTGCTGGGCTTCCACGAGTGTCTCGTACCGGCCCATCGCCGCTGGGAGTAAGTTCCCATAATGAATGCTGTTCGTGCACACAGTAGCAGGACATTCCGACTGGTCAACCTGATGTGTTCGTACCGTGTTACGAAACCCATATATCTCCATTGCAAGCAATCCCGGCCCAGGCCTGACCGACATGACTGACTTGACCTACCAATACCTGGTAGATATTTACTTGACTATTGATGAGCACCGACCAGGCCAGTACGGAAAGTGATATGGATCCTGTCATCGACTCCGTATCTGTTAGTCCGTATCCGTACCTTGAATGAAGCTGTGGTCGCTCAAAATCCCCCGCCAACTTGCCGGGGACCAGGACCCAGCAGCAACCCCGTGCAGGAAGATCCTTGCCTCGCGCCCTCGGCTCCTGTGTCAAACATCTGGGAATCTCAGGACGCCCGCGCCAGGGTACCGGGCTTGTTTGCCAACACTGCCTCCCCAGTGCCCACCCGTTGCGCCGCGTAAAGGAGCAAAGCTGCAGCGCTATCCGTAGTGTACGGTTTTGGATGCTTTGCTCCCCCAAGTCCGACGTTCCCAAAAATCGAAGATGATCCACAGTCCCGTTCCTGATCGAGAGCTCGGACAATTCTTGCAAGCCCCCAGCCCGGCACGGTGCCATCTGATCTGGGCGCAATGGCTCGTGGCCATGTACAATGCGTCCATGACAGGTTGTCAAGCCCGACCACCCGCTGCGGGCTACTGCTTTTTCGACCTTCGTACCGCAATGACACGACGCGCGATGTGCACTATGCGCCGTCGCGTGTGATGCAAGGTCCAAGTTGCGCAGTAGTGAAGTCCCTCCTTTGCTTCTTAGTGTTTGTATCCGTACCCGGTTGAGGACTCAGGAGTCAGGTATCTATCTCTTCAACGACTGTCGATGGGCACAGACGCTGTCCTCATTCGCCAAAATTGGAAAAAGGAAAGAGTTTGGATACCTTGAGGTAGGCAGAGCTGTGGACTCGTGGTCTGGACGTGCGGTCACAGCCCTTGGACCTTCATCATTTCCTAAATTAAAAAAAACATTCCCCATGAATGCTTTCTCGACACTCGTTGCCTGCAGACAAACTTTACTCGCAGTTGTTCTGCTCCCACCCACAAGCACAAGTGATGTCATTTGCTGGTTACTCGTTGCAGTGCTGCAATGCGCTGGGCTGGGCCAGGCTGTTGTCTCCCTGTCTGCTCTTGGATCTGGGACGCATTGAGTTCGTTGCTTGTCTGTCAGACTTTCTTGTTCCTCTTCCTTTCGACTTGGCCTAGGTCAAGTCGTCGGTTTCTTTGAGGCCAAGCCGCGCCAGAGGGTGACCGCCCATTGCGTCCCAGACCGCCACACCCCTCAGCTGAACCATTTCACTGCAATGCTTTCGAAGACGCAAGTACTGCGCTCCATTCGCTGCGTCCAGGGATCTCCTTGCACTGAGTCCAGCCGTGTCTCGCTCTACTAGCCTCTCTACCAGGTGCATCCACTAGCCGATTGCTAAGTGCGCCACTCCTGCATGGTCCGGCTGCATGGGAACGCATACAGCTTAGTATTTCGAAGGATGGGCCACGGTGCCACGATGCCAGTGGAAGGGGGGGAAGGGGAGAAACAGCGTCTCTGCGTGTCTGGGACTGCTGTGTTGACCATGGCAGGGCGAGACCTCACCTCGACGAGCCAGCAGAGAGTGGGATGCTGTCGAGATGCTTTCGTTTTGAGAGGACCTATGTGATGGTCCTGACTTGAAGATACCGACGACGTATCGCGCACTCCACTTGGAAGCGTCCCGAGAACAAAGAAGGAGGCTGCGTAAGCGATCCATTCGATGCATGCTTCGGGCCTGCACCAACCGACTGTCCTTACCGTACTGTGCTGCGGTCGGTCTGAAAGCGAGTTGACCAGTCACGACTCACCAGGCAATGCTCAAGGCTCAGATTATGCCTGCATCCCATTGCCCAGTATGCAGGGGTTGCTACTCAGGTCGTTGTGGTTGTTTGATGCAGGAGTCGCTCTTCTGAGACCATTTGGTCAAGGACGATGTTGCTAATCTTTCCAAGTGCTTTCTCGTACTTGGGCATCCCCTCCGACGCGCCTTATGCCATCATCTCGCATACCCCATTGGAAGCTATTCAATCTCATCGATGTTACCGCAGATCCAAAGCGGGAGGCGTCAACATCTCACTGTCATCGGGACTCTCACTCGTCCTAGTCTTCCGCGCGCGCGCGCGCGAGCCCACCGCGGCGCCAGTGGGTTGTGCAAGGCAGGCTCATGCATAATCCCTGGACCAGCTTCCCAGTCGCACTGCTCTCCCAGACGGGAGGAAACGGGGGTTGCATGTGCAGGGTGTCAGTTCCGCACTGGGTCTGCTACAGCGCCGCGTGCTTTTCATGTTTTCCTCTCCATGCTCCATGCTCGACTCCCCACGCTGATCGAGCTAGTTATATCCGTAGGTTGTCAACCACCGCCAGTCACGTATTTGGGGCCTAGTCCTAAATCGTACTAAGGCCTGAGCCGGACTACGGTCTTGACTTTATTCGGGAATTTTTGACGAGCAGTGAGAATTCCCTGCTAGGCATCCTTATATTGGGTTGTGTAAAATGTAAACGCGATGATCACCGTGAAAGCCGGCGCTCGTCGAACTTCAATCTAATCGCACCTTCAGGGCTGATATTGCAGGCGATACGGAATGTCTGTATTGATTCCCATTTTAGCGCAATACTGGTATTGACAGGTCCTGGGAATCCCTCTACCTGCAAGGAGCAGGCCACCTTGTTATTTCGGTCTGGTGTCCCATCTTGTGTAACCCAGGCTCGAATGCCAGTTGGACAGAATACTGAACGGAATGGACGGGCGAGATGACCAATGAGGCCAGAACCGCCCTTGGTCCTCCGCACATTATCGTTGATGGGTCACCTGAGCCCGCAAAATTCTGTTCAGTGCTGAGTTGAGGTTGGGGCACGAACAGGTTCCCGGCGAGATGGAAAATGGCTGTTTGGCCAGTGCCTACCTACGATTTCCCAAAGGCCTGTTGTCGCATGTAGGAACATCGTCAGGCAGAGTTCCATGATCTGACGCCATCATTTGGCGTCAACGCGTCGAGCCTGAAACACTGCATTTGACGGATTCTGTGCAGATCGACGAGGCTGCAAAACGGTACTGATAGCCTGCTAGCCGTCGTGCCCGAACAAGCAGGGTTTTTGGTTTCTCATTAGAGAGCCACACCATCTCCGAGACCAAGCTGATCGTCATGACCGTGAGGCTAAATGATCCCTATCACTTTCGGAGTGTACTAGCCTGCGGAATCCATCCGCCACCAACCGCTCCGCGATGAGGCACCAATGAACACAGCAATAAAAACGCGTCCATGAGGTCTGTTGCCTTGGGATACCTAGTGTGCCTGGTCAATTAGCCAGCCCCTTTTCCTGCGATAATGTACTTTGGATGAGCTTCCAAGAGCCGCTGGGAATTGCTTTCTGGCTACCGTTTCTTGATAGTCGAGAAGCGGAAGAAAAATTGTGAAATCTGTGGCACTCTTCTCCGAAAGAGAAATCTAGGAAAGCAATCCGAAGTCTTTGGAGCTGTCGAAAGCGCCGTTTTTTGAGAGTAGGCAGAAGTGGTTTTGGATGGTTTGCAGTTCTGCGGGACAGCATCTAAAAATTCAAATGGTGATTGCTCGGACCAGGCTCTCGGATCGACTTGTCAGCCGGGAACCTCGAACAGACGGCGTATTCGGGGGATGAACCAGGAAATTGAGACTCGCGTCGCTCATCCGACTAATCTGGAATTGGTAATCAGACATACCATGGATCTCTTTAGGTCTCGGTCGTCCAAGGCGCAGAGATCTAGGTAAACCAGAGTTGTCATCCATATGACTTGAAGTTTCGGTAAGGAAAAAAACTCGTGACGGCTACATTAACCAGTTTCAAAGTGTCAGTCCTCTGTGTGTGTTCTTGACTGGTCCTGAGAGGCGCCTGTACGAGATGTGCTACATCGTAGAAACGCGGGCGAACGTAGGGGCGTGAACTAGACGCTCCAACTTGGGTGTAGGCGTATCTGAGTGTAGGGGTAGACCCTGACAGAGGGTGCCATCGAACTGTAGGCAACTACCCGTCAAGGATACGGACGTACGGTGGTTCCGAGCTGTCACGAACAGGGCATGTGAGATGGTTTCCGACCTTTCGGGCGCTCATTGAATCTTTCCTGTTTCTTTCTTGTACGAATACTGTGTATAGCTTAGGTAGACGTTT
>NW_019173246.1:7131-11430 GCF_001831195.1 Colletotrichum orchidophilum | reverse complement strand
AAATCATCTCTCGTCAATATCCGGCTTTTTATCGAGCTCAGCATACATTCTTTCCGGCGGTATTATAGAAAAGATCTACGACACGCACCTCGCTCAACACCTTACCGGCACTTCGGCCCACTCCAATGGCAAACTGGCATGGCATGGCAGCCAGACCTTTGAAACGTCCTCGCCGATCAAGCGGCCTGCCGTGTCTACCAACCGACATAGACAACGCAGTCGCGGCCTTGGGCGGGAGAACGCATGCAACCGACCTCGCAAACAGTACCATACAGTCTCAGAAGGCACCAGTCAGTAAAGAGAAACGTCTGGAAGAACTTGTGAGAGACTCCGGCCGTCTCAGGCAAGAACTTGACTATTGGAAAAGCCTAGCCCTCACAGGAACCACCTTCATGTCCGACGTCGAACAAGTTGTGGTGCGGCTTCGAGATGTTATCAGCCGTTTCGCGAGCGTCCTGGACGAGACAAACACCATGCCTGCTGAGGCAAACATAGCTGCTGGTCATCCGTCTGAATCTAGGCCGAGCGAAGACGTGGAGGGACAGGCTGGGGACGAGCCGGACTTGCCAATCGTAGAAGATGACCTTGGCGTCCTCTTGGCTCCGGTCAGGCGGGGTCGAGAAGAATATGACTTTGAGGCTGTCAAGCCGGAGTTGAAGCGCAAGCAGCCACCATACAATCCCGGAGGTTGGCTCTGATAGGGAGCGCACATGGTCTGCACCGAGATTCGCCGAGTCCATCTTTTATTGTGTAATGTCGTAGAGACAAATTGAGATTTCATACCCGTACATACAAACTGCATCATCGCCGTCATTATCACGAATCCTTCTATTATCGAGAATTGTGAAAATGCCAAGTTGGTGTCTGACATGGCTCGAGCCCTCCGGCGTCGCCGTCTCCAGTCGTCGTAAGCGACCCATCTCTGACAGATGTTTGGTTTCCAACGCCTGAATGGCGGCTTGGACCTCTCTTCCTCAACTCACTTCCCGCTCTGACATGAACGGCGGCTTGCTTTCTGAAGAAGATGAAAGCGGCTCATCCATAGTTGCGCCCGTAGCCCGTCGATATTACATTCAAGCCTTTCTCAATCCTGTGGCTGTTCCAAGTCCGGCTGATCCGCTGTTCACTCCGTCCTATATCTGATTTCGAGACGCTTCAGAATCGTCACTACGCTACCGGACGAGATACTTCACCAATGAGCCAGAAATGCCCTTCTCAGCCATTTCATATAATCGACAATATCATTACTGATTGGCGGCGAATCAGCTCCGTGGCTAAGCAGTGAGATGGATACACTGCCGCGCGCCGCACGCCTCTACAGTATATAAGGGCGATCCCTGACCACGACCGAGCAACAGCTTCGCTTAGATTCAACGCTTCTCACATTTTGCTCAAATGCCCAGGTCAGCGAAGGAAGTACTCGATTGTGTCATGAACATCTTTTTCATCAACAACACATGGCACGAAGCTGCCGCTAACCTCGGAGCCAATCCCATTTTCTTTGGGTCTGGCCTCAAGCAGCTTGCCCTTGGTGACGACTGCCACGAGCTTCATCTTGCAGCTACATCTATGGACTGGACCGGAGATATCCAACACAAAGTCAAGCTGGCCGAATCATTAAGACATTCTCAATTCAACAGCTCTGGGGGCCTTTTGCGCCATCAGGGCCCGGGCCCGCGGTTCACGTTGAACATTCAAGAGGATAGCTATGAAATGGACGACCATACCAGAGTTCGAGCTTATGATAGCCTGTTCTGCCAGAAGAGTGATGAATTGACAACTTGCGTGCTGTACTACAACGAGGGCCAGGGGCTTCTGGAGCATTTCTACATTCCGTACCACCAGCTGCCTTGGAAGAGACGATACACAATACCTTTACAGTACTCGTTGTCAGCTTATGACTCGAGGCCGCTCGATTGGGTTGTGGTTGAAGATGCGAACATAACTTAGCATTGAGATGTATCATCGCATCCCTGGCTGGCACGCAAGTTTCTGCTGGAACCAATCACGCATGGCATCTAACGCTAGCCGTGCAGTACTTGATTGGATTTCTTGCTTGGGGTTCTTGCACGGGGTTGTTGCATGTAACGGGTAGTAAAGTCTGTCAATCGACATAGACATACGTCCCATAGAAATTCAACTTTGACTTCCATGACCGCACCACATGTCTATCACCGAGCGAGATGAAAGTGATACCCCAACAGCATATGCAAGCTCATTGAGGCCGAGGTCAAAGGGTTGGATACCCGCCAGCGGGGTCTTTGCCCTGAACCGTTCGGACTTTCTTGTTGGCGTTGTTTGTCGATGTAGCAAATGGTGAGAATCTGATGGTGACCACCTAGAACCGAATACCCTTGTGCTTTCAGGTCAGTAAATAGAAACGTCTTCAAAGCATGTCCTTGCGGCTGCTTGGCCCGCGTAGAAGCTCAAGGCCATTTATTATCGAGCGCGCCCAATCAGCCTTGCCGCATTGGACAAAGCGATAGTGTATTGACTGCTTCCTTCTCGGCAATGGAAGGCGATATCTGGGCAACGAAGCCTGTTTGTTTGACAGTATACATTGATCATCTGTTGTATTGTAACAGGGGCTAGACGCACGGAATCATCCCGATCGGTCGACTCATCCAGAAGTGGCTGTGATGCAGCATTACCGTCACGAAGCCCCACGGCCGGTTGCAAACCAGATCGCACTCCAGACGTCGGTGAGCGTCGATTCATGCGCAAGTGTCAACCAGTCCCTGATTCTGAAACTCATCTTCGTGGTGGCAGAGCTTCACACTCTTCTAGCCACTCGTCAGGTGCTATCATCCCTCCCATCACCTATGGCGCTCCCGCCTCGCTGGCTCGATTTCTTGTCTGACACGCGGGCTTGTGCGCGCTGGCACGAAACGCAGCGACCATCTCCACGACCGTTACGACCAGGACTCGGCACCATCTACTCCAATGTGGGATGCGCAATTTGGCGAAGATCAACAAGTACCCAGTTTCAATAATCGACATATATAGCACGGCAACCTTCTCAATCACGTACTTCACATCCTGCTCCAGCACAGCCAAAAACTCAACAGCCTACTCAGTCAGCCCTCCGATCGCAATGCCTTCTCGAATGTCAATAGAGAGTCTCGTGGAGTCCAGTCTGGCCACGCAGACCCTTGACGAGACTGAGGCTTTTCGAGAAGATTTGGTCGGATCGCACACCCCGCCAGCAGATGCCATGTCACCATCGACGGATATACAGTGCCAACAAGCAGACATGGAATCGTACTCTGGTACGACAAGCCATGCCACGGCGGCGTGTTCGTTATTATCGCCTGCAAAGCTGACGTCCTCTGGGCTACCCACCTTCAACGATGTGTTCTCAATACGTGGGCGGCAATCCGTAGACGTCGCGTCCTCGAGTATGGCTCTCCAGGAACAGATGTTCAGCGGTTGTGGCAATGTGGGTCCCGCTGGCCATTCGGCTCAGATGTGCCCTATCTGTTTACATATTGCGTTCATGAAGTACGTCAAACCGAATGCCGTGAAGGGGTGAATGGCCACTAATGAGTTCAAGTCCTTGTTTTTTAGGATCGCTATGCAGTCAACAATGCTTCGAGGTCCCTAGCTCAGGCGGCTGCGATCCGGCCTTTCTCTTTCCAGCAGGCAATTGCTATTGTGGATGGTATGCTGGATGTGGTGGTTGTGTGTTCAAGCCAGTGGAGCACGGCATATCGAGCGGCTATTGCGCCGAGAGCTCGCGTCTCGAAGCCGGGTTCACTGATGAACATCTGGCGAATGCTGCTGACTCTTCCTATTGTGCCCCGGACGGGCGGCCTCACCCGTGCGCCTGTGGCTTCGGTTGTCAGCCTGTCCTGCAACAGGGCTTTGTTCTTCCAAACGGCGACGACTGGAGTGTAGCTGGTGAGAATCTTGGACCTACTACTGTCCCAGCATCGGTCTTTCCCGGGCAGATAACCACATGGCACGACTGAGAGGCTTCATTTTTCTCGTTTCGTTTTTTTCACATATCGTTCTGCGCCGTACTGTATTGCGTAGCCGGTGGCATTTGCATTTGGCATAAGATGAGTACAAATAAAAGCTTGAGTCATGCGGGAGCGGGAATGCAGACAAGTCCTCCCCTCCGACGTCAAAGCCATCGACTGGAGTCTAGCAACGTATTTCTTGGGCTAGTGGCGCGGACGCCGAGGTGTTCTGTCAAAATGTAACAATGAAACTCAACATACGTCACAAACCAGGAATAGTGTCAGCACTCTACGAACGGCCTTGTTACGTGCATGATCAGGCGAATCTCACATTCGT
>NW_019173246.1:0-6338 GCF_001831195.1 Colletotrichum orchidophilum | reverse complement strand
CATTGGATCCTTCCATGATCCGGAAGCCGCTCTGTGGTCTGGGATGTATGTGTAAAAGAGGGCTCCTTCTGGATTCGCTAGCGCACCCCTGGTCATGTCAGATCACACAAGGCAATGCACCAAATCTGGACGCTCCACACGACGGCGGAAGTTGATCGATGGCCTAAAGCGAGAGAAACTTGCTCTATCTTCGACCTAGATCTCTGCCATCGAGACTACATCTGTCGGCCGCGAACCAGCAACTGGCGTGGCTGGGCCCACTTTTCGCCGACCTCGTCCGTTCCACTCGTTACGTTGATAGCGACTCTCAAGGCCTGGCGCGCATTGGCAAGTCTCATCATGCTCGGCCATCAATTGGCCGTAATTGTAAAGGTCCTCTTCTGCTTCCCACGTCGGACATGCGTAGCCGTCCCACTTGACGGCGTACAGATTGGTGCCGTCATCGGTCTCGTAGCAGCCCACGATGCACTGAAGACGGGACACCCAAGCAGCGTTGCTTGGCCGGGGTCGCTCGACGCATTCTTGCCATACCTTGATACAATCTTCGTCTTCAAAGACCCACAAAAGTTGACAAGCGTCCCGCCAATCCCACTCGAGGGGGTCGCGGATCCCCACGACCACGCCATAGAACATGTAAGCGCCACTCGTGGCGGTGCAGATGACTGCAACTACCTCAAGGCATGAGGACCAGGCTGCGTGGACTGTCGAGCCTCGCCGCACTACCATGTTGACGCGGATATATCTTGGAGAGAGGTAGTGCTATATGTGCGGTGTTCTCCTTAGGGAAGCGAACTTCTGGGAAACTGATGACGAGACAGCTGGATTGTCGGCATTGGCCATCGTCAGGAATTCTGAATTTATACAGGCACGTAGGCAGGTACATGTCCGCTGGTGTCACGTAGCCGTAACCGCATGCTTTCAAGTCTCGGAGTCAAAGATGTCTGCTCTTTCACCGATGAACGCTCTGTTTCAGGCGCCAGACCCTTACCTCCGGCAATGCCGTAGCTGCAGCGGCGGGATCCAGACGCAACACTGCAACCACAGATTCAGCAAAAGCACAATCACAACCTCTTGTATGTGTGTCTGTATATAGCTTGGATTCCAGGGGTCGAATGGAACAGATTCTTTGATGTATGGCAGGAAAGACGACTTGGCTGGTTTTGTTGTTGCGATGCGTCTTCCAACCAATGCGACCCTCAAAACGAACCGACATATCTCCCCTACCGCCTGTTTGCCCTCTCAGCATCTTGCCAAAAATTCTTCAGGAGCCCTGCCATTTCTTCCCGGACATGTCTGTAATGAGACGGAACACGCGCCCTTACTATCGCCCTCCCACTGCCGTCGAAATCCACAGAAATGACAACAGGTCATTTGTTCTTGGCAATCTCCTGCACCAGCGCAGCTACAGCAGTAATTGACACGGTTGCGCTACATTCTTCGCCGGCTTTCTGCCCAAGGTCGCTATACCCTCTGCATGTGTCTGGCGTGTTTGGCGCCGTGCGGTCATCTTCGGACGTGTCGTCGGACATGGCGGGATCGATACTGGCTTTGTCGTGTCAGCAGATGCTGCTGGCGATACGTACGTTACGGTGGAAGGACTCACAGATATCGACACGAGCCCTTTTGCGGCTAGCTTTATGCTTTGCGACTTCTACAACCTCCTCTCTTTTTTTGAGCTCATCTTCATCAAGAAACGACTCCTCGAAAAGCTGTGCTGTAAAGTGGTCCAAAGCAGGAAGGCCGCCATCGAGCGTTGACCCCATGTCTCCTGAAGTGGTCGGGCAACCTGTGATAAGGCGCTCGTGAAAATGACGAGAACAACGTGGCCCTACGCTTCTGCCAAGGTGCAGATTCCTGTGTTTTATACGTCTACGTAGCTGAAAGAACACTTGATTTCTAATCGGGAAGAATGCCGTTTGGGACGATGTGCCCCCTAATGAGCAATGCACCCGTCGCCTTCCATTGAGGATGTGCCTCCCCGTCTCGGACAGGCAGCTGCTTACCATTTCACTGGCTCCGCGTAACATTTGCCGCGATGGATTGATTCGGTAGAAAAACTCATCACGATTGCGTATTTTCCGCTCCTGCTACCGATTCTCTTACATTGACAATCGTACACCTCTCCCCTTACCATCTCTCCCCACCATCTCTCCCCACCATCTCTCCCCTTACCATCTCAACCTATCATACTAGCACCATCTCCGCGCGGCGCTCTTCCTTTCCGATTGGAAAAGTCCTGCAATCAGCGGCCCCGGCCGGCTCTCCTTCGCATTTCGCAGCATGTTCAAGACGCCCGTCTTCGTCAGACTCACCCCGTGCTTCAGCATCTCTGTGACGAGACGCACAATCACCCTCGGCGACTCTTGCAAAAACCGTGATGCGGCAGCCTCGCCACCCTGGGACGCCGCCCAGAAACAGTGCGAATACAGCACGTGAAATATCTTCAACAGCTTATGCTCTCGCGTTAAGAGGCTGATCACAGTCCAGTGATCTCGCGCGTCCGCAAGCCGCGCCAGCTTGCCGATGATGTCACGCAACACTGCCTCGTCCATCCTGGCACCACGCCGCAGCAAGATCGATGCCATCACGGGGTTCCCGTGACATGTAGAAAGTGTCCAATCGAGACTCGTCGCACCATGTGAGTCGCGCATGTCAATCTCTACGAGACCGGAAGAAAGCAGCATCTCGGCCTCCCAGCGGCGCTTCGCTCGAGCCAGTTTCAGCAAGAGAGGTCCCGTCCAGTTGCAGCGTGCCGATATGCAGACCAATTCGTTTGCGTCAGCGCCTGACTTGAGGAGGACGTCGATGAGGCGTTGCTTCGCCGCTGCCGTCCTCCCATCCGTTCCTTTGACCCGGGCCAGGAGGGCCAGCTCGAGCGGCTTTTGCTCGAAGATGTGGAGCGCTGGGTCGGCCCCCTCGATCAAGCCGTCCAGCTCGCCCGTGGCGTCCGCTCCGGCCTTCAGCAGTGCCAGGGCGGCGGAGAACATGCCGTCCTCGCATGCCATGCTGAGGGCCGTCATGCGCCATGTGTCGATCGTCGTGGGCTGGTTCGCATCCACGTCGAACCGTGCCAGGTGACCTATGACTGTCTCTGGCGACGGAGACAACAGGGAGTGAATCAGTGGCGTGTCCCCGTTGTTGTCGGCCTCGTTGACTTTCATTCGTTTCTCGTTGACAAGGTACGTGATCACTTCGGTAAGTCCGGCGGCGGCGGCTTGATGGAGGGCATTGATTCCGAATTCGAGAGACTCCAGCCGCGCGCCGCGTCGAAGAAGAAGCATGGACGTCTTAGCGTCTCCGCTGAGCAGAGACAGGAAGACGGGAGTGCGTAGCCGGCAGTCCGGGACCCCGTCGATATCGGCACCGTGGTCAAGGAGAAACGATACAATGTCAGGATAGCCTTTCGAAGCGGCTAGATACAGGGCCGTAACGAGGAAAGGGCTTTGCCCATGAGTCTCGGTCATATACATGGTGGCCGGTCTATTGTAGTCAGCGCCGGCTCGGCAGGTATGCCTGAGCGTGGCGAGGGCCACCCGCATATCTGTACAGTTGGCAATGGTGTTGAAGACGGCGGAGTACTGCCCCGTTTTCACATCGTCTCGGTAAAGCTTGGGGTTGAAGAACGAATGCCAAGTGCGCGAGCATCGTGTGAATTTGGACCGGACATGGGGTTCGCTGTGATTGAAGATGTGCCACGCCACGTCTAGGGAGATCGGCTCTGGCAATACAGAGTTCATAGCGAGTGATGTCCGTAGTCCTGAGCGAGGCGACGTGGCCTGTGACGAAGAGACTGGCGTTGCAAGAACACGAGGCTATCACGCAGGCAGGTCCGCCGGCCTCATATCCGATGCGGAAATTGAGACTTCGTCCCAAGGGACAGCGGTCTGCGCCGAAAATGTCTTCTCTATTTAACATAGACTCGTACTTGACGTTCTCATTCAAGAAGATTTCTAAAGTTTGCTATTCAGGCGCTACGGTGCTTCCTTGAGATGTCAAGAAGGTATGTATCCTATTCATCTTTCGGTGGACCGTAGTTCCGCAAGTGGTCTCTGGCTCATCTAGGCACAAGCCGAAGATGACTTCAGAATCCAAGCCATCAGGTACGGTCCGGGTTGACGTGGATATCAGATGTCCAGGTGGTTTCTACGTTGGCTTTGGACGCTTAACCTATTCTGGGCTACCGTAAGTAGTCATGAACTCCCCACAAGGTTGATGGAACCTGAAAAAGCATTCCCCGTAACCTCGAGTATCGTCAGTGTCCAGAACTTGCTATTTGGAGACGCAACTGGCTCTTTAAAATGGGCATCTCAATTTGGAGGCCGAGCTCCGGGCGCTGGGTTGAAAAGCCGCTGCCATTTCGTTGTTGCAGGTCGTTTGTGGCGACTGGGACAAGGCCTTCCCTGTCACGACAAGGATCTCACTTGCTGGCCAGGCCCCCGTCTTCAACATCCGTTCTGGTCCTCATGGGGCGCCAGTTCTGGCCAGACTTTCTAGCCACACACCATCTGCTTGACCGGCCACCCTGTCTATGGACTGGATTGAATCTGATCCTCATGGATCGTCACTCAAACAACGTCCACATCCATTTTCAGCCCTTCTCAGCAGCAGAGGTGTCGGCTCTGGGTTTTGGCCGACATGGTCCCCAGCCACGCAACAATGATGTTGCTTCCTGATTCAGTACCCTGTCTGCAAGATCGAGACCTGGCTCTATTAAAGCCGACTTCACCGTCGGATTCGAAATAGAGAGAATACCATCCCGGCCGTGCGGCAATAGGTCCGGCGTCGCTGCGATTAAGAGGCACAAGCCGGTTGTGGCTCCTGGTGGAGTTTCTCTCCGGACATACAACAGGGGTTTTCCCCCTTGTCTATACACTCCACGAGACATTGTGGAGGAGCCCTTTCTGCTGGTCTGCTTAGCGACGCAACCCAGATCTTTTCAATAGCTAGTTCAAAAGTTGCTTCACACATGAGGAGCCTGCTTCGGCTCTCAAGATAGGCTGTCCCAGCCCCACAACAACCGACCTGCTTCGCCGTGTACTCTTTTCGCAGGTCCAGTCCTGTTCCCGGTCTCCATCTGTCACAATGGCATCCGCAAGTTCACTTCGATGAGCTTTCTCCGCACGGCGGGAAGCGACGGCCGCCAGCGAGTTGTTTTTTCTGCTCTCCAAATCTCTAGCTCTGGCATCATCCACCTACTACTGCCATGTGTGGGCCACATTACATCTTTGACTTAACAGTCGGAGCGTCCAGACAAGCCGTTCGATCGTATCCGTTAGCTTCCATTTCCGGCTCAACTTACTGGTTCCAACCCCTCCAAGCCCAAAGATCAGACACGTCCGACAGGGATTCTTTCGAGTGTTACTACGTAGCACTTACAGCACATCCATTCGCCCGCCGCAGCCAACATTCGGTGCGATGGAATCGCCGACAAGCATCATGTGTTCAAAGCTACATTCGGTATTCTCACCTTTGAGAATCACCCCGTCAAGCGAAGCGTCCCCCAGACAGAGGCTTCCACAGGACCATGTGTCGACCTTCCTCCTCTGCGACTCGGACGAGGAGAGCGACAGTATCAAGCAGGAACAGGGTCTTGTACAAGAGCATCCGCATCAGGGACCGGGCTCTGCGACCGGTACAGCGTCTCCAGACATCGCGGCTGAAATCAGGACCGCCTGCTCTGCAGCGGCTCGACATCATGGCCCAACAAAGAAGAGCGAGACGATGTCTTCGCATAGAGTGGCACACGTCTATGGAAACGCCTCCGCAGAACAGTCGCTCCATCTCAGGACAGCCAGCCGCAACGGTGTAATCATCGCTAACTCGTTTGACTGGAATTTGAATGACCCCTACGCGAGGTATGCCGAGTGCGGTATCCCCAGACCAGACTCACCCACTATATGAGGCTTTTGTAGTCACTGTAGTTGTATCACTAGATATCCTTACGACAGACCTGCATAGGGGTGCCCCATGAAGAGTGAGACAAAAGCAAGTGGTTGACGCCAGGCTGTGCGGTGAGTCCGTACATGAGGATGTAAAACTTCTCGTGGAAATCCCAGACTCGTCAACGTATAGAATTTGACATGGGCGACATCATGAACGACTGCGTTGACAAGGACAGGTGCTTTGGATAGTTGATTTCTGCCTGGCTTTCCAAGGCTCATAGTCTGCTTCGCTAGACTTACTGTACGATGCAGCACACACATCTAGAATGAATTCTACGTGCAATACATGCTGGATCGATAAATGATGCATGATTTCCTGGCCAATTGCGAATATCGCCGCTTCGCATCTATGTGCCAGCATTAGCTTGTGCGCCATATCTTGTACCTTCCGTTCAT